>NW_010231451.1:82586-139429 GCF_000690775.1 Eurypyga helias | reverse complement strand
AAAATAATTTAATTATTTTTTCAACTTTGTACAACATGAACATGTATTGGGTTTATGGCTTTGACTCTTACTGGCTGAGCTAGCAGTATTTAACTTTAAAATCCAAGTCACTTCATGTGTGTGAAGAACCAGAATTAGACACCAGTATTTATGCTTCAGCCCTAAAAGTCAGTAACACATTTCAGTGTTTAGGTCTTCTATGTTGCAGTTGTCCAAATTATTTTTTCAAGGAGCCCTACCTATGTACAAAATCTTTCATTTTTCTACAAAAAAACTGTGGTGATATTTTTACTTGAAATGGCAAGATTTAGTCCTTTTGTTTTCTCTCTGCCTGAATTCCTGAAGCACCACTGACTCTACAGCAGCCAGCAGGGATTTTATTCTGGGACACTGGTGTTTGCAAGCATGTTTTAATTCAGAATTTTTGGAATCTCTTTTGTAGGGGTTAGAGTTTCTTCATGATCTCTTAAAGCTGAGGATCCAACACACATCGCTGGCCTAAATGTTAATCTTTTTTCATTAACCATTTTTTGCTTAATTTACTTTAACATAGAATCTCATTGCCTTAAATGAAGTTGCTTTTGGCAAAGGAAACTATTTGGAAGGGGATGACAAGCAATATTTGGTTGTAGTTGAGGAATTGGTGGATATTTTAAGCAGTATAAATACTGCCAGGGTGTAAAAACCCTGATTTTGCCAAATATGTTTGAAATAGGAAGTAGTGTAATGCATAAAAAAGAGCATAACAGTGAAACTGTAGCTTTCAACTATTGAATCAATCTTTTTACAGTAGAACTCACTGAGTGTGGGTTTGAGAAATCACTGGAAGTTAAAAAATCATTACTGAATTGAATATAGTAATTTAATGAATTAGGGCAAAAATAAAATTGAGATATACTCAAATTGTAACAAAAGCCTGGTTAAAAAATAAGACGGAAGTTAGGATTTTGCTGGCATGGAAAAGTCACTTAACAGACAAAATTCTAAATAAAAGGAAAATAAAATCTTTAAAAACAACACAGGGGGTGGTAAATTCATAATTTCTAAGTAAGAATTGGCAAACTTCTTGTCAGTAGCTGTGAAACGCCTTTTGCATGGAAATATTAAAGACAAGGAAAGGTATTTGGTCCCATCCATTTGCCACCAATATACAATTCATGTCAGCTTTATCTTCCCGTTTTTAATACACTGGTTTTTTGCATCTTCTTTGGCAACACAAAAGTGAGGGCTTCTAGTGAGACTAGACATCTTTTTTGAAACAGAGGGGTGGATCACTGTCGTTAGTTTGTTTGATGTTATGCTGGCCACCATTCTGTATCTCTGTCATCAAACAGGAGCAACACAGTTGCCGCATGCTTGAAACTATGATGTTCTTACTCAAAGTAAAAATACCTGGAAAAAAATTGAATTGAACCATCTTTCTATCTCTGCGTGTCACAGGAGAAAAAAATACTCTTTTATCTTAAAAACCCTTTGATTAATTGTTCCTGATCTTGGTATCCTTTTAGAAAAGGTTCTTTCCAAGTCTGTGTAGTCCTTCTCTATTGATAAAGGAAGTGCTCTATGTAATACCACATTTTCTCATTTAAATACTTTCTCAGTGTTCTGCTTTTTTTATTATGTTTGCAACTGCTTTAAAGCACCTTAGCTGAAGCCTTCAGAAGTAAAGTACACACAGATGCCCTTTATTAGCCTTTCTGGCTTTGCCTATCATGATCCCTCCTCATTTTCTTTGAATGCATACATCTTTCTTTGATGGTTGCGTATGAGATTGCCGGTGTGGCTCTCAACAAACAAGGGTGCATTTTAAAGGATAAGCGGAGTGCCTGTGCAATCATGGCACTGCATTACTGTAGCTTATCTTTCTACTTTCATGGCCTGTAGTCCTCATATGGATTTATTTCATCTGTGCTTGCACACGGCTTTGATAGCGCCTTGGACCCGTGCATCATTTGGCCTGCTTAGACTCACCATAAAGCCTTATACTTAAAGGATAATGGTCATGATGGGGGAAGTATACAAGGCAATAAACAGCTTTCGCAGGTGATTAAACACACTGAAGCAAAGCTAAGGCATTTGAAAACCCCAAAAGCTGTTTATCGTAAGCATAGCAACACGTCACAAAGAGAAGCTGTGCTCAACAAGCCACAACATTAAATAAAAGCTTTTCTTTGCCTTGTCTTGCAAGGACTGGGAAGTTTTGTAGTGCTGCCTTCATTTCACCAAACAGATCTTTCCTTCTCATTTTTAATAGCGTGGGTGGTTTCATTGTGTCGCATACGGTCTAACAGGAGATAGTTCCAGTGTGATTGCTTGGGATAAAAGCAGCAAAACATCTTTCTTCAAATCGCTATGGAGGTTCATGATGATAGTCCTTTCCTCCTCTCCCCACCCCTCAAGAGGCCTCCTTTATTCCCAACTCTTTTTTTTGCTGTTGCTACTTCTCCCTTTGTCTATGATTCATGATTTGGATTCTTGGTTGGGTTTTGTTTTTTTTTTCTTTTCAGTGGTATCTCACCTCTGTTTTCCCCAACACTTCAAAGTTTTCCTAACAAGAATGCTTGAGGCTGAAATATTTAGCCATTTTAAGGAAGAGGCTAGAAACAGGAGTGTTATGAGTCACAACATTTTTCATCCTGGTGAATCTCTGTTATACGAATAGTGCTGCTTTTGTAATGATGAGTTATCTAAAACTGAACAGCCTTTTCTAGCAATTATAATTTACTAAACCTTATGATCATCAAGAGTATTTTCTTTAAAATGTGATGAGTCTCTTTTTTTTAATTCCAGCAGAGGGCCATTAGATAAACTCTTGCAGATTTCTGTGCGGATTCCTATCAAATGCAGCGAATAAAACTGCACTTGAAATTTTTCAGCCTCAACTTACTGGCACACATAACAGCAGTGAGGTATCGCCGTGGCTCTTCGTGCAAGTTAGACACTGAAGTGATACTATAGTTAACTGCTGGCACACACTGTGTGACACAAAAAATAAATCATAGGTCAATAACCCTCACGGAAGTCTGTAATTTTCTATGAATATGAATGGGAGGAAACTTACAGTCTAAGGAAATTTAATATTTTGCAGTGGTTTCCAAAGACGATGTTTTTGCTGTTTATTGCTGAGAACTAAGCACAGTCTTTCTCATTTATAAATTAGACCTTGAGGCAGAATGTTCTATGAAAGGAAAATATGAAAGGAATAATAGAAGTTTGGTAACTAGCTTAGATTGAAGCACATGCTGTAAAACAGAATTCATCAGATAAAGCGATATTCAGGAAAAAATCTGGTTAGCAATTCCAAGTAGTAGTTGACTGAGGTTTTCTTCTTTCATCTTGTCCTTTAATCATTTCTACATGAGAAATGTGTTTTAGGGAAACTAATATTTACTCATTTATGCATAAAAAACATCCCAATAACGTTGTAAAAAAAAAAAACCCTGTGCGCATTACATTCTTGTCTCAGACAAATATAAATCCAGTATAATTCTGGATTTGCACCAGTATTACTGAAACACAAACCTATCCTTGAATATCTTTATCTGTTGTGCCCTGTTAAATTTATCTAGGCCAAATCACTAAAATTATGGCTAAACAGGGAGAGGATGCCTTCCTTAGCCTCACCGAGAGCCAGCCAGAGCATTCGCAGCAGGGCAACCTGTGAGGAATTTGCAGGAACCTCCTGCAGATGAATACACTGTCTTGTGATGACTCCTTGAGAAGGCAGGCTCAGAGCAGGCACTGGTGTCATGAGAAAGACGCCCATAGGAATGGTGTGTTTCATCTCCGGTCGCTGGAATTCGTTCAAAAGTAACTGCTCGTCCACAGACTGTGCTATACCATTTCGGGAAAGCGTGCACACGTCGTGTCTGCGCAGGGCAGAGAAGATGAAGGGCAGAGAGAGATGTCAGTCCCTGAATGTGAAAAAATACAACTGGCAGCATTTGTGTGGATTTTCTGGGAAGACAGGTGCCATTTGAAGATGTGCTGAGGATTTCAACTGTCGCATTTGGAACGGGAATTAAGACTAATGATAATAAACATACTGACTTCCTTTTAGAAATCTCATTTCCCTCTAAATGGAACATGAGGTGTTTGTTCCCATTTCAGGTTAGGAAAGAAGCTCTCACAGCCTGATCTGGATTGTTTCTCACACAGGTTAATCCTCAAACTGTTCTCCATTTACTGTCATCTTGTCAATTTCTATAATGAATATGAAGTAAACGTACTCAGGTAGCTTTTTATACTTATTATATACTTTTGAATATGCTCAGAATATACAGAGAGCTGATTTGAAGAAAATAGAATAGGATGCTTAGATTTTGTAATTTCTAAATCATTATGAGCTAACCAAGACTGGTTTTATAAATGGATTTTCTCTTTTTTTGCTAAAGATGTAACAATTTTCGTGCATGAATTTGGCTAGTGGATTATATATAACTAAAAGAATGCTGTCCTGATGAGTAGTCAGAAAAGCCAGATGCTTTTAGTGGGAGTTATTGTGTTGAAATAGATTTGGTAGGGCTATTGCACTTTCCATAAAAATGTTTGTTGCTCATTTTAATTAAAAGCACGATTCTGTTATTTTCTGCACTATAGTAATAAATATCACAGTAAAGAATGTTTCAACAGAAATGCATCTGTTCCGGTAAAACATTTTTGCCGAAACATAAAGCCATTTCCAATACAGAATTTTGTAAGAGTTCTGGGACCCTATTATTAATGTAAGTGCATATCTAATGAAGATTTACAAATGTTCTGAACCTCATTTTCATCAGCAGAGCTTAGTGCCAGAATGAGGCTATGTCTTTCAAAATCAATTCAGGTGTCTATTTGCATCTTTAGGACTGACTTAGTTCTAAAACTCTGACCCCAAGACTTCTGTGAAGTAAATGATCACTTAAGGCAGCGCTGTCCTCCACTACATTAAATAGACTTCTAATATTGTATCTTCATCTGAATATATTTTCGCTTCAGCCACAGTTAATATGAAATATACTGCGCTTTGTATTTGCTGCATGAAAGGAAGATTGATTTATTTCAGGTAGTTTATAGACTATTTTATTATTCACATCAAGATCTCATCTATTCCCTCTGCATTCATATTTTATAGCACTTTAACTGATTGATTTGATTTGACCCAACACTTTGATGGCACCTTTGCCATGGCGGCTGCACACATATAACACAAATCATTTACTTGATTCATTTCCAAACTATTTACGTTACCCTTGGGTTATTTTGTGAACTTCTGGCCTTTTAGTTCTGACCAGATTAACCAGGCAAATGCAGGTAAAACACACATCCCTAGTCCCCAGGGGTAAATACCTTATTCACTAACCTACATCATCGTATTTACGGTGCCGTACAACGCGACTGTATTCATACCAACGCAGAAAAAGCTTCAGAGTTCAGGCCTGAATCTAATTTCCAAAGAACCTCTTGGTGCTTGTTTTTCTCTGCCTGGTCTGCTAGGAACAAATCAGGCACAGCATAAACAGTTTCATCCCCACTGAAGTCAAATGAGCAATGTTGACTCTCACCCGTGTCTGAATTTGCCTCTTCTGTGACACAGAAAGGCAAGGCAGTTCATTCCCAAAAGCTGGGTGGTTTATCTGCAATATCTGAGGTAACTGATGATGAGGCAGAAGCGGAGCCTGGAACTCTGCTCCCCAGGCAGACATTCTGCATTATCCTTCCTCAAATTTAGAACTCAACTGTGTCCAAACGTGCACTGATTGTCTAGAAGCCCATAATAAACAACTCAGAAATGGAGCATAGATATAAATTCTTAAAAAATAATAATAATAATAAAGTGTTTAAATTATTTTTAGAAAAAATAGAAAAGAAAGTCTGGGTATATTTTATTATTTCTTGCCCTTTATCTGTTTTCTTTTCTCCATGCTCCTGCATCTTACAAATGAAGAGAGTTTTGTCTTACCTGGGTGTTGTCAGAGGTTTTGATCCTTCTGTCAATAAACTTTCTACTGCTTTTCACAGTCATGAATGTTTCTCTTACTGGAATCCTGGATTGCTCAGAACTTTCTCAAACTAAGTTTTTATAAGACTAATCTGGCAGGTGTGGTTGCCCTCATACATACGCACTGTGTGTGCTATTTCCAATGCAGATGCAAACCTCTGTCTTAACTGTATGAAATATTTACTATAGGAGGCCGTATTACTGCAATCCCTGAAGTGAAACTTGCTTAGTGGGGAAGCTGTGGTGAAATACACATCAAAAAAGCCAATTTATAAGCTTTCATTGTAAAGACTAACGCCCGTCCACATGCGTAAAATCCTCTTCACTTCAGTAAGCCTCGTTCCTTGCACTGTAATGCTAGTTTGTTATAAAAATAAGTACTAGAGAAATCCTTAATAGAAATTACTGCAATCCTCAAAGGTATCATAAACTTATAAAGAAATCACATGATTCACCTTAAGTTCAAGATAAAATTAAACTCTCTGTTGTTACGACTTTCCCATTGTTAATTCACATACTTAGTTCCAGGTTGATTTAGTTAGTATCGACTAGTATTGCTACTCCAAACTCTTACTTTATAATTCTCTTTCTAGATCAGGCCTCTTTTTATTTTTTCCCCTCAAATCTAAGTGCTGGAGTACATTCCTCAGCCAAAATTTTGCATCACAAGGGTGAAAAACTGATGGCAACTTTGTGTTTTCTAGGTGTCGGCTTTCTTTACAAACCTTATTTTATGTTTAATCTGTGGCATCGCTTTAGTTTACAAACATGCCGAAACTAGTTTAAATCTCAGAGAATGGTAAAATAAAGTTTCCAAATAACAGGTTATAAGTTCACAACGTTTTTGTAGTAGATGTGCTGAGGGTGGATGACTTATTTCTCTTTGACTGAAATGCTTTCAGCATCTGGCTTTTGCAAACAACAAAGGCCATTCCGAAATGATTGTATCTGGGCTATGACCGAAGCTGTGCGGCTGTTATATTTACAGTACAGTAGATGTCAAATAACAGTCAAAGTAATTTGGGCATCACGGGAAATAATAGGAGTGATTCTAGTGCTTTCTGTGAAAACCTTCAAATTCTCATTTCATTAAAAATTCCACTCTGCAGCTGGTAGCAGAGATTACTAGGTTTCACCATCTGTGCAGATTAATGTTTCCTAAAGGAGAATGAACGCAACAGATGAGATGGCTGGCTTTGCAGATAAAACAAAAACCCAAAGTAGAATCTTTTCCCTGACTCTTGCATCTTACACCTGTTTCCTTTTAATCACATGACTGAATTGTTTAGGACAAACAATTCCAGCTTTCCTTAAAGCTGATTAATTTTAAGATTGCAGATCACCAAGATGTTTGTGGGCTTGTAACTATGTGGAATTAGTGATGGGAAGAGTTAGATTTTATTACAAATGGGTTGAACACCTTCTTTAGATGGCGTTCTGCTCATATCCAAGTAAAAGGGCTTCACCCAAACACGCACAGCGATTTACAGGCATCACAATGTGCGCTACAGGCTGTTTTAGCTGTGACATGCCACCATGGGGAAGCTCCGTTGCTTCAGACCCACGCCCCTGTTGTCTGCAGTCTCATCTCTTTCTTTTCTACTGGCCATAACTAATCTTTCCAGGGGAGCAAGCATGTGATTCATTTAGATTGCATTTTTAATCAATCCTATGTCACTACATATCTTACATTGTTATAATTTTCAAATTACATTAGCTTCACCGCACACCAAACACTGAAATAAATTCTTGGCAGTGATCGCTATATTAGGATGAATCAGTAAAATTAATAGAGTTTTCTGGGTTTGCCAGGAAATAGCATCATTAATTTGATTATTTCTTGAGGGCAAAAAAGGAAAGCACTATAGGCAGTTAGGATGACCTTGAAACATCCACCGTGCTCACCAAGCCAGGGATCAGTCGCTGCCTGGGTTTCCTGGTATACAGGCGTGTCTTCCCTGGGATAAAGGATGTTTTGCTTCGGTCTGAAGCATGCTGGCAATGGACGGCTGCTGGTGTCTGCGGTGGGGTCGGCATCCTCCCGTAGAGGCAGCAGAGCGGGGAGGGGGACGGCTGCTGCGGACAGAAGTAGGTATTGCCAAAGCCTCTCTCACTGGCTGCAAAGTTCCATGTTTGTTCCTAAAAAAGACGCTCACCCATGCATAAGGAACAGCAGTAGCACAGGGTATTGCAATCCATATGGATTAAACATTAAAAAAACCCAACACCCCAGAAACCAATTACTAATACAAACATGAAAGTGGATAATTAAACTCACTGGCAACATTGGTCCTTGCTCTCCCTTGCATTTTCTTTTTATTGAAACCCAGCTGTTCTTTGGCTGTTGCCAGGGGTAACCAGCAGTGACATTCAAGGTCATCGATGAACAGCAAGCCTTTTCCCCATGAATATTTTCCACTTTCTCAGAAACTTGCATCTTAGAGTAAATTCCTTTAAAACAACATATTTTGGTCTATAGCACCTAGGGGTATTTTTCATTTTATTTCCATTCACTGTGCTTTGTTCAGACTATTACTGCTCTTCCATGTTAATTGTAAAGAGCAATATCCCACTAGCTGGCTGTTCAAGTAATTTCTCTCGGGAGTGTATTACAGTGTCACCCTGCCCTGTCCTCCTTTAAGACAGGTTGGTGACACCATGGGAGGGTACTCGTAAAGCTTCCCAGAGCCGCCACACCATCAGCAGTGGTGGGTACCAGAAACCCTTGTCCCATCTGTGTATCTTCTACGTCAGCAGCAGCAAGTCTGTTCATTTTGGTATTTTGCCTACTTAGTTTTTCTTTTCTCCTTTTGATATCATTGGTGATTCATTTTTATATACTTTTCTACCAAGCAAATAGTTTATAGAGTTCATGAAAGCACTTTCAGAGGAATAAAGTCAGAGTTTCATGGGAACATAGGGAAAAAATCCATTCTTTTAAATGGGAATTTTGCGGTGATCCATCATGCAGTTCTACTTTATATGATTTTAAGTTGGTTAGGAATAGGCTGCAAGGTTTAAATTGGGTTTTTTTCTGGTTTTTATTTAACCTGTATTTGTCCATTGCTCATTTGATATTTTTTATTTAAATAAGCTGCTTGATTGAGAACTAGAGAGAAATTAATATTTTCAAGAATGTTTGATATTCACTGTGAGTTCCCCATGCATTTTTATTATTTTGTCAGCTTTCCAAACCAGTATTTTTCTCTAAAAAAATGCTGCTTAAAAGATTAATATCTGGGAATGGAGGAACCAAATTATGCTTTTGCTTAGGTGAGCATAACTCCTTTTGATGCAAGTGGGAGTTTTGCTTGTTTCTGTGATGTGTAATTTCAAAAAGTTCGTTTTAGCTCTGGTTTGACCCAGATTTTCCTATACCCTATTTGGAAAGTAGAGGGAACAACCACAGCAGACATCAGAGGCTGTGTTCAGCAACTACGCTGACCTGGGAGCACAAATTTCAAAGGGTTTTGCAGCAAGCAACTTGAAGGTGATAAGACCTGCCTGCTTACCTAGGAGGGACTTCTCTCCCAGACTCAGCACAGCTTTTTCAGAGCTGCTTACCTGGCATCTAAAAGCACTGGAAGGGGTTTAGGCTGGATTATGGGAAGTGCAAATGACAGTATTTACCTATTTTACAAGCAGATTATGATGATTAAGTATTAATTGCTTGCAGTGTAGGTGGATCAATTTTAAAACTCTCTAGGGGACTTCACAGCTTTCCCACGAAGCCTCCTGAATGGGTAAAGGTCAGACCCCACCTTAGCAGAACAATCGTCACGGTCAAAATGTTGCCAGATGCCGTTGTGACAGCTGACATCGCAGGCAGCGTGCCAGGGTGGGAGCCGGGGACCTGAACGAAAAGAGATGTAGCTGCGGGGTTATCTGCACTGAAAGGTCTCTGCTCCCGGGGGGGTGTCAGCAGAGGGGTGAACCTGCACCCCAGATGGAGCAGGAGGTGAGAAGAGGCTTATACACACAACCCAGCATCCCACAGCAAGAGTTTCAGATCAATGGGATTGCGGTACCTGGTAGAAAATGCTGTCCTTATTTTATGTTTGTACGTGCGTATCCATAGTGCTGGCTAAGTGCTGGGGACTGGAAGGTGCCTGTGAAGCACGCAGCCTGTGTTTTCAGGGGATGCAGAGGAGTTTTTCGGAAGCCCAGAGCACCTTTACGGACTGTTACAGAAGTTCAGAGTGTATCACGTTATTGGAGGAGTGTTTGTGCTTCACTGCGGGAGTCAAGGCTGCTCTTCTCTTTTGTTTTATCTTCCCTCCTTCCTTCACTTCACAGTCTAAATACCTGCAGTGGATTTCGAGTTAATTTGCATCCCACAGAAGGTAAATGGCAGAAACTATTTCTTACGTTACTGCGTTGGAACTGACTGTTGGAAGTGTTGCAGGGAAATCTTTCACTCCTTTTTCTATCAGGAGAGAGACATATTTCAAATTATATATTACCTGTAAGGTAGCTTTTCTCTGATGTTCCGCTCCCACCTGGATGAGGTGGTTGTTTACACCTGTTGAAATGCCCTTATTTCATGCTATGAAAAATAATTAGTTGGACAATGGGGAAGAGGCTTGTTGCTTCGAATTTGTATGTGTAATATATCATCCCACAAGTCTTTCTTCATGCATGAGTGTTTCTGGGATTAGGCCCTGTATTTGGAAAAAAACTGATAAATACTCTTTTTTAAAACACCTATGATTTCAGGACAATGAAGGTTGCTGAAATAGAGGCACTTCTGAAATGGCAATTTGTTTACTTGTCTAGGAAATAAAAGGAACTAGCAGCTTTTAATGGTCAGGGCAATAATTCCTGTGTGCTCTTGAAAATTTTGGAAAATATGTGCATATTCTATTTTGTTTTGCTTGTGGCTCACACACACACTTGGCATCACTGATAAAATAGGCTAAGAGAAGTACTCCCCTGGGTAGACTTTGAAAGGGTGGGTCCAACATTAATATAAACTCAATTAACTCTGGCATATTTTGATTTGCAGGAGAGTAAGGGAAGTATGTAAGGCCCAAACCCTCTTTTTCTTCCTTATATAGATTATTTATTGGATTTACTTCAATGAATTTTTGAAATTAATAATGTGGTATCAGGACGTGACCCACATGCATCTTATCGTTAGCTGTGAATACAGTTGCTCAGTATTACAGACTTCCCGTAGAACTGAAAGTTTCCTTCACTATATCCACAGATAATTTGATGCTAACTAAGCATTTTTGCTGACTTGTGAAACAAGATGTTTTCACATATCATGCCTTTGGTGCCACTATCCTCTTTTAAATGGGATTAAGAAATCAATAGCTGTGCTGTCAAGAGGCTGTAAATATTTCCAGAGATACTGTGGGATATTTCTAGCCCATACTTCATTCAGAAATGAAATGTATGCTGACTGTACTTCAGGTTCATGATACCATTTCACATCTCTCAAATTCAGGGAAGGGCTCTTTACAATACAGGCCATATATGACTAATTGGGGGGAAAAAAAAAAACCCCACACAACCCACAAAAAAACAAACCAAACCATAACACGAGTTAAGCCTATTTGAAATCCCTGAAGTACAGGCATTTTCTGATGTAAATCCAGGGATATATAGCTACAGTTTTTCTTTGACATTACAAGTTTACATTGTTCATTGAATTAATACAATGCTAAAAATTCCCAGAGCAGATACGCCTAGAAGCACTTGGGCTAAACATGTCATATTACTGAGCTGACAGACTTCAGCTTTGTTGAGCATTCACAAACCAAACCTATTTTCTCACAGCTGTCTCGAATGCCAGAAATCTGTGTTTTTAGAGTATTCCCATAAGAACCTGTTCCACATCTCTGCTCATCCTACCACTGACTAGATGGTTTTATGCTCAGCTTCTTTTTGGTAGACAGTTGACTGATTAGCTAATCAGAGAGAGAGTTACAGACATGCCTCCTTGGAACTACTGGCATTTGTAGAACAGCATATTCTGTCCTTTATTACTTTTCACTAACATTCCAGTTTAAAGCTGGTGAATCTGATGCACATTTCCAGTTTATCCCATTTTAAAATAGCCATGCTGTTACTGGGATCTCATAACAAGATGGATTTGGAGTTTTCTGTACTAATTTGGTAAAAGCTATGTCAGTAGTAAGTATGTTGTTCAAGAAGAGACAGGTTCCAGACTACAGAAAGTGGAACCATAAAAGAAGGAGGATAAGGCCAAGGGAGTGTTTATGTTTCATATGAGAAGGTTATAAAGAAATAAAGATGTGCAGAGAGAAGCAGACAAACAGGAAAGACAGAACAGGTTTTCAGATAACTACAGACAGAGCTATTTCAAGTGGCCACACATACTGACAAACGAGCGTGCGCCTAATGGAAGTGGTCTGCTGGTTGTGTGAAGTGTACTCTGAGCATTTGCAACTGCCTCTCAAGGCAGAAATTTGACTAACAGAGTAGTCTTTCATACAACTTTCATATATGGATCCTGCTCCACCCGCGCTTGTGTGCAGCCTTTGCAGAAACTCGTCATTATGTTATCCCAAATCACTTCAGCGTTTAAAAGTATAGACCCTATGCCAGGTGAAATGCACTTTAAACACTCACTGTGGGAGCTGTTGCTGCTGTCTTCATCTTGGATCAAGGTTAAAGACAATACAAATCTACAAAAGGCAAACTATTCCCTGATCAGCAATTCAGTTTTTAGAATTCTGGCCTTGAAAGCAGGAAAATACAAAGGAGGTCTTATGAAAAATAGAGGGGAAATTATGGAAAAGCAGCAGTAGACGGATTTTGAAAAGGGGACTGTTATCCATCCTTTATCCATCATTCAGGCTTCACTGAGGCTGCATCTCTATCTGCTGTGTGAAAAAACATCAGAAGCTCAAGAGCAAACCCATCTGCAGAAACAATTGTCCTTTTTTCCCTTCATTTCATCCATTTTCAGTGAAGATTGCAGACCCAACACCAACAGTTTACAAGTAAGAGGCCTACCCTTATCTCCATTCCTTTTGAGAACTGTAAGACAACCGCTGATCTGCAGTCACCTTCAGTCATCTCAGGGGGATGTAACTTCCTACTGCCATGGCAGATGGCCACGGGTACTGGTAACTGAGTTAGTATAAGCCACTTGTGACCTGTACATCCCAGCTCTCAGTCCCTGTGTCCATGCAGGCAATTATCAGGTCTCACATCTCAGAATATAACGCAGTACAAAGGAGTCTAGCGCTAATAGCACATTTCCCACCTGAATAGATGATCATTCAAGATACATTTCTACCTCTGTCTTCTCAAGTACTTCTTCAGACACCTTGCCATAGCAGCTGAACCCATTGCAATCAGCAGTAAGAACTGTCATGATGAAAAGATCCCTCTTTACATGCATGATCAGCTCCACATAATCCAGCCAAGTCAATACAGTTTCTCCCATTTGTATGGGAAAAGGGAGACACCACTGTCATGACTCAAAAGCCAAGGGCATGCCACAGAGACACTAGAGGCAAATGGCTTCTTCTTGAGCAGACTTGTCCTGACAGCTCTGTACAAATATCAGGAGAAGTACAGCCAGGACTTTACACACTACAGCCACATTACCAGGGATGATGGCAGGAAAAAAGAAAAAAAAAAACCAAAACAAAACAAAAACACCAAAGAGAAAGAAAGGGGAGAAACCAAGATTGCTGGGAACTTTTCAGAGCTGAGTTGGAAAAATAAACACCACCATTGGTTTGGCACTGTAAAACTTCCCAGGTAGATCTGGAAAATCTTGGAATGATGAAACAGAATCTGCTTTGGTCTGGAGGGATACTGATGAGCTGAAGCCGTGGGTGGATCACCCTTGATTTTGCCATGCTTATGGCAGATAGGCATCAGCTGAATGGTCTTAGTTTTGTCCCTTTTTAAAACAAGTATTTCCCCCAATGAAGAACAGCATTAACTGGAATTCTGCTCATAAAAATGTCAACCGGCTGATGGAACCAGTGGCCTGCTATGCACACAATTTTTTTCTCAGTTGAGCTGGATGTATGTTGCCTGTGTGAACTCTCATTCCCTTGTAGCCCTTCCAGTTTCATCTAAAGTTGTATCAGACTCTTTGTGATATGTTCTTCAAATATCCAAGCAGGTGTTTACAAAGGAAGCCTGCATTCCTAACAACTGGTCTGAAAAGCTACATATACTTTGCCATGTGTTTTGTTAGCATCATTTATATGTATTTCCTTTATCACTGCTTCCTCAGAAAACTACTCTGTTCTTATCAAGGTTATTTTTCAATATATATTTATATTAAGAAGCTCTGCTATGCATCTGTATAGGTGTATCTTCTTAGCTATTCACAGAGTATCCAAAATAAAAACCCATTAAAACAAGTTGAACCGAATCATGATCTCGGTTTCTGCAGTGCTGTGAAGTCGCAGCTGAGTACCAAAAGCACTAGAGGGTCAAATCATTTATACATTGGTGCATCCAGTAAAGATGTTAAGATTACTCCAGATTAATACTACATGCAGTAAAAGTGCAATTTTTGATTCTGTGGCCTTTGTGCACTGCTCTTTGTGCTGATCTGTACGCTGGTAGCAGTCCTTAAAGCAGTCTCGAGCATCGGTTTGAGAAATGCATTTCCAGAGTGAGCCGAGATGGCAGACAGCTACAGGGAGGGTTTTAACAGTTGTTTAAAAAAAAAAAAAGGATAATGGAAGCAGTCTCTTTGGGAAATAGCTTTGCATATTTCATCGCACCTGGCTCAACAGCGGTGATGCCCAATCTCTATTAGCAGTCCCTAGACACGACAGAAACACACAGAGTGAGCAGCTGCTTTGTGGAGACCACAAACACATCATCAGAAAATTTAAAAAGGTTCAGGGTTTGTATAATGGAGATTTACGGAATTACAACAATATCTGGGCAGTTTTGGCAAATAGTCATGCAGTCAGGCTCTTTAGGTACACTTCTTCTTGTCCTAATGTGATTCCCAAAACTTCTCTAAAGACAAAGCAAAAGAACACCTAGAAGTTTCAGATTGATGTTCTGGGAGGGGTCTCTCCAGGAAACAACCAGAACATATCCTGGGAAGGCTGAACAAAATCTAAGGGTCACACTGTTTCTTTTGGAGTCACGGCTAAAAGAGGAAAATACATGAGAAAAACCCATCCCAAACTGTTTTCACTGTTTTTGGGATTTTTCCCAATTCCCTCTCACAAGTAATGAACACAGAGGCTGTCCTTCAATGTCTTTTGAACCTGAAACTGTATGAATGATGGTGGGTTTTTTGGCAGGAGACCTTTTGAGATACTCATCTTAGATCTGTTTCAGAAATTCCTAAACTGGGGTAATCCACCTTCACACGAGAGTTAAAAGAGAGTCAAATATTTCTCAGCTCTGCCTGCTCCTTCTGTTCCATCTTGCACCTTTGAAGCAAATGAGTTGAGATAACAAAACTGAAAAACAGCAAGCACTATAACTTCCCAAGATAAAGCAGCATTCTTTCCAGGTTGCACCTGCTCCGCTGAGTTGTAAAATATAAGCATCAAAGCAATAATACTGTTTATTGCCCTGAAGAGCATTGATGCCTGATGCTGGTGCTTTTCTGGGGGGAGGATGAGCGAGGGAAGAAGATGCATCAGTAGGAGTGTGCGCAGGCTGGGAGGGGAGCCCTGCCTGGGGCTTCAGCTTCATTGGCTGGCATCCTCAAACCTGGCAATAAAGTTTTAGAGTGGAGAATAACTGCAGTGTTGAGAAGATTCAGGAGGAAATAAACTGCTGACGGGGCACACAGGTTAGAAGTTTGGAAAATAGAGTGACAGTATTTTGTCTGGAGGAATCTGCAGATTTTTCTCTTTTCAGGTATTTACCATGAATTAGAAACTGGCCCCAGACCAAATCATCTGACTCAAACAGGCCAAAGTCTAAATGGGTTAAAATCAAACTCTGTCTAGCTTTAATAGGAAAAAAGTACAGCTCATCTTCACTGACATTTTCCTTTGCTTTAGTTTAACAAGTACTGGATTTTTATGGGAATTTTTTTTAACTTAGTTGTCTTATTTGCTTTTTAGTATGGCTGAGTAAACAAAGCTTGTAACATGCACTGGACCCATATTAAACATTAATGAATAAAGTGCTAGGGTATCACAGGTTTAGTTAGGCTGAAAAAGTATGTCTGAAAAGAGGAGACCAGATTTCCATTTATATTTACTGATACAAACAGTAGCATTAATAAATAATTTCGGATTATTCCTTTATTAAAGGAATACTTTGTTGTTGAAGGAAAGGATAAAAATAGAGCAATGTGTAAAGGGTTAGTGAGACAAATGTGACATGGCACAGACTTGCTTAGTCACCAGAGAAACCAGCTAGTGTAAATCTATTCCTGATAATGCAGAACTTGAGAAAAACTTATTAGTTTTGCAAAAGAATCTTTACAGCTCTTTGTTCATTTTTAATGCCTGACTTCTATACCTTGCCAGCAGAATGAATAATTACTACCATTCTGCTTTTGTTTGTGTTTCCTTATAGTCCAACATACTCTGCACCGTCAAGATGAGATTCAAACACCAGTAATAAATTAAACCAGCTGCCACGGCACCTTTATTGTTTCTGTGGATTGCATCTGTTGACACTAGATGGATGGTATGAGATAAACGCCCACGTTAAAAGCCAGGAAGGGGGATTTAAAACTTTCTGAGCACCTGAGTTTCATTCAAATGCTGATTCAGATTTAAGTCAAATTAGATGTTACTTGTCTGCTGTGAACCATCGCTATAGCTCCAAGCTGCTCAGTGCCTTTTTGTTTCTTTGATACTCACCCGCAGCTCTGAAAAGGGGAACCAGAGTACAGTTTAGTCCTAGATGAGTATTATAACAAAAAATTCATGCTACCCATGGGCAGAGTTATAGAGGCAGGATATCGGATCCTGTGCCTATTAGTATATCCTTACTCAGCGGGGTAATTTATAACAGGTTATCTTGCCTCAGGTAGCAATCCCAAGGCATTGAAATGTCTTTTCTTTTCTGATAGGCAACTTGAGTATCTCCCCAGAGAATTTTGCAGGTTGTTAATTATAAAAAGGCAGTAAAATTGTAAAAGGAAATACCAAGACTGCGATCCTGGATTACACTGCTGAGCCATAAGTACCATATAACGAGTTATGGGAAGAAATTAATAGAGAATCGTAGCTGAATATCAGGAAAAACTTTCCAGCAGTGAGAGCTACTAGTCTATGAAGGAGTCTCCCATGTGAAACAGTAGGTGCTCTTCTTACTTGAGAGTCTCAAAAGTGAGCTGGACAAAGTGTTCTATGAGGAACCATCCCAAAGAATCCAGGCAAACGGATGTTATTTCCTGATCTGCCCAAAGTACATGAACATGAAACACTGAAAGGCACTACGGCCTTGCAGGAAGCCCCGGTTCCTTTGCTTTCCTCATCACTGACAGTCCTGAGCTTTGTTATTGCATGAGGTTAAAAATAGTCAGTTAAAATGTTTAATTGATCTCTCACTATACCAATCAATGGTTGCTGCAAGAGGAGAAGTCTTCATAAACCTGCTGGCACATGTCGGTGTCCGTTAGACACAACAGAATGCATTTGTTTTTCAGTCAGAAATTTCTCTCAACCCAACTCCATTCATCCTTCCTACTAACACTGGTCTTGTAACGTTCATCTTAAATGTTTCAACCTACAGCATTTCAGTGGGCTCGAGAGCATTTTTCAGAGCAGCTTTTGTTTTTATTAATGACATGCCAAAAGCAGTTTATTGCCATCTATATGCATTTCTTTCAAGTCTGTTTTGTGCAAGTCTAGCCAACGTAGCACAGGATGTCACAGTTTCTATCTGGTTTTACTTTTATTGCTGAATACAAATGTAGAGTTTATCTGTGAATATTACTGCTGCCCAGCAGCTCTGGTAGTTTTTTATGCTCTGTCTTTTTAATGATTATGTGCAGTTTTTCTTCCAAATGCCTTTTCTACTGTTTACTGGAGTTGTGAAGTATTCACCAACTTCATGAGATGTGACCAATGCATGAGGAGGAAAGGGGATTTGATTATTTAAATTGCATGGAAAAATATGCATACTGTCAAAACAAAGAAGAGCATAGAATTGTCTTCTCATGCTCACACGAATCAGGAGTAACTGCATTGAAACTAGTGGACTGATATCACTGCAAACCCAATTTAAGTATCCGTAAAATCAGGTCTACCAATTCAATCCACAAGAATAGTGTGGTTTTAAAGATCCCATTTCACTGTAAAAACTTTTACTTACCCTGCTCTCAGCAAAGCTAAAAATAATTAAAACTGGCATAAAATATTTTCCACTATTTTTTTCATTTAACACCACTTCTTACAATCACTTTCTCTCCTTTTATGTGGATTTTTTTTGCAATAGTGATAGCATTTTACTATTATTGCTTTTATTATTCATTATTGTGAATATGAAACTGCACAAATCGGCAAGGATCTCAGGAAATGTTTTCACATCAAAACTGGTTTTAAAACTTTTCTCATTAAGCTCTATATTTCAAGTTGATTGAAGCATGCTAAGGTTTAGATTGGGTTGGGTCACACAGCATAAACTGAGCAACGCAGTTCAAAGTACTCTAGATTTATACTAGTGCTGCGGAGTTCATGATCTGACTCCTAAAGTGGGATTCATCTCCTGTATCTGTAACCATCGAGTGTCACTTAGGCTACATCAGTGCAGAGAGAAGGGCATTTCCAGAAGTAATTCATCCAACTCTAACACAGCCATCAGACAGATGAATGAATTATACTCTGTAGGCAGGCCTTGCTCTCCCCAAAGTATAGCAGTAGAACAGACTATTAGTTTAAAAAGAAGATAATTAGGTATAACATAGGAAAAATAAGACGAGATGACTCTATGCCCTGGTATCTGAATAAACTGAAAAGCAAACAAGACAAACGCTTTCCTCAGTAAAAATCTTGCAGCCATCGTTAAGCTGGTATTGATGTAAGTGCAGAAGCACGTAGACTGCATACGAGAGAATTGCTGAACTGGTTATCTCTGCTACACCACCCTCCAGCCTTTGGGCCTGGGTACTACATAGACAAGAGCGCCGTACAGCGCAGCATCAGTACAGCCCAGGGTAGGGTCACTGCAGCTGAAATGACTCCCTGAGCTGCACACGTGGCCGTAGGTGCTGGTGTTACTATACAGCCTGGGTTTAAATCCTGACATGGAAACAACTCTGAAATATTATGTAACTGGGAGAAAGGACGTTGATGTAGTTTGGTTTTTAAAATTATCCCGGTTTTGCTTATTAATAATCTTATTGCTGATGTACAGTGCAGCTTATAAGAAGACAGACTATTTGTTTTCTTACAGTTAACTCAAGGAAAGAAAAGATAGCATTGAGGCTCATCTGATTGTATTATACTTCTGTAGTTTAAAAGATTTTCCAATTTTATCTATTTATAAAATTACTTGAAGCTGAGGATTAAAGAGAAAGGTTTAAAGCAGAAAAGCTGATTTAAGACTGAAGATCTTTCTTAGCAGCATCCATTTAAAGTTAATCTTTGATCATCTGTGAAGCTGATTACCTAACATATAAAACCTATAAAAATTATCCTCTCTATTATGCAATACAAATATTGTATTCTTTCAAATTCAGTCGATCAAGAATAATACTCAGAAACCCTTTTAACAAAACAGTAGTCATAAATGTTACAGAGAGATGCAAACAGATCGTGATGGCAGGGGCAGCAGGATAGTGGAAGGTGCTGTCATTGTCACTCACCACAGTGAAAGAGAATCATAGGACCAAAGAGAGGGCTTGTAAGGCAGAGATACAGTTCTCCCAGGGTAGTGAAGGGTTTCATATTTAAACATACTTGATAGAGACTATACAAGAGGTCCATGATATACACCTAAAATCTATCTATTGATTTCACATGCTTTTCTGCCTGAATATTAAATACTCCAGATACTCCTCCATGCATCACTGCCAAAGTAAAAATGAAAAGGTATGTTCAGCTTGCCAGATTTTCTTTTTGGGTCTCCTGAATATTTGCCTCAGTAACTGTGTGATGCCAGGTAACTCAGTTTCTCTAGTCCATCTCTCAACACTGGTGCCAACAGTACCGACAACCACCAAAGGCAAAGACCATCCATATAATCTCTGAATAGCAGAGCTCCTAAAACTGCTGTTCTTCAGTGTCTCTGCTGACCATTTCTGCCTCTTGGAAATCCACTTAATCTGAGACTTACACAGCAAGTAGGAAAAGTTTTCCATAGTTTTCACATCCTCAGACTTACTCTAAATGGAGGAGTTTCATATATCTTTGCTTTATTCCCACAAGGCAAGAGGAGGGGGAGAAGATGGGAATCAAGGACAACCCTACTGATTATCAGAATCCAGGCAAAAGTTAAGCAACTTTAATTTCTCAGTTTAAAAATTTCTTTTTATCTGTATCTGCACTTTATTTTCACATTTGTTTTTAAATGATGCAAGAGCTTTAAAGTCCTCTCTGTTAATGATGAACACTGTCAAAGGTGTGCAAGTCCAGATCAGTCTACAACAGTTATAAGAGCTGCTGGGGCATCCTTTTTTCTGTACCCTCAGAGTGCTTATCTGTTATTTTCATATCCAAAATGAAACAGAGCACATGAAACTTAGGCTTATCATTACTTCAGCCACAAGACAAAATCTTGTTTGCCACAGATCAAGATTTTGCATATCTAGATACGAAACACAATTGATTTCTGTATTAAACTGTGATGGTTTGTTATCATAGAATCACAGACTGGTTTGGGTTGGAAGGGACCTTAAAGATCATCTAGTTCCAACCCCCCTGCCATGGGCAGGGACACCTTCCATAGCCCAGGTTGCTCCAAGCCTCATCCAGCCTGGCCTTGGACACTCCCAGGGATGGGGCATCCACAGCTTCTCTGGGCAACCCGTCCCAGTGCCTCACCTTATGCCTTCTGTCACACAAACTCATCCACATGGGATTTGTGGTTTGTGTCTATTATGTGCCCCCTAGCTTGAAATTAAGGACGGGCTTAGTTTTATATTTAGGAAAGCCCTGGATAGCCATTTTGAGAAAACAAAAATGTATTTTCAACATCTAATTTGGATTAAAAAAAAGACTAAATGTGGGATATTTCTGGGTGAAGCGTGTCACTAGCGGATCAGTAATGCCATTTACAAAGTGTTTTCACATTGAAACTGCAGCTGTTGAAATGATTCTAGATAAAATGACTTTGCTCATTAAATGTGGCTTCACTGGCATAAAAAACTGCCCTGTGGAGTGCATTTTCTGAACTGCGATAAAATTAAAGAGGTTACACTGGTGCAAAGATCCCGCTGAGGGAATCTAGCTGCAGGACTTGGTGGCAGTGTGCTGCTTACAGTACTTAATCCACTGAAAACACAGGAGAGGGTGCATCCCAGGCAGTACTTACTGGTTTAAGAACTGAGTTTTTCATACGAGTAGGTCACTTTTGCTGTTTGTTCATGCCTGATCTTTGTTTCTTTACAGTTATAGGAGGCTTGGTATCGATGAGCATTAAATTTAATTTCAGGGGTGTGTAAGACTTAATTCACAGAAGAACGCTACCCAACGCATAGTTACTGGCGCATCAAGAACAATGATGTACTTTTGTAGAAAATATGTGTTTTCTAAACTACTTAGACTGTTTAAAGAGTTGGTTTTAAATAGCCCAAATAATACCGTTTGCTTGCTTAGAGAAATAAAATCTAATTTATAGTAATTAAAGCACATTAACCTGATTAAAAATTATCTCCATCATCCTATATTTAATACTGAGCAGCTTTGTTGCCGAGACGGTATTGGTTTACGCTGAGAAGGGATTGCTCTGTCAAACAGGCATGTTCAGCAGCAAATAAAATAGGGGGAATTGTAGAAGCTGAAAGTGAAAAAGGAGTTGGTAATTTTAGAAGTGATTATTCAATTTCCTCTGTGTTTATCTGGCCAGCAATCACAGTTTCATGGGAGGAAAGGAAGAATATCCTTTAGAAATTACTTGAGGTACTGGGAGGTTTTTCCTCTGAGATGACAACTCAAGGGAAGTTCTTGAGCATGACACATAATTGGAACTACTGGAGGCTCAGAGCTCCAGCCTGACCTGGTAGAGTTGCTTCACAGCGACATGTGGGAGCAGTGCATTTGGCTCCAACTTCCATATCTACACTGACACCCAGTACAAAAGGAAAAAAAAAAGTAAACTGGACAAGGTTTTCAAAGTGGGTTAACCGCTGAGCTCCAAAAGACATTTCAATATGTTAAAATCTGTTATTCCTGGTTTAGCACACCTTATTTTTGTAAGTAGAACAAACAAGTGGTAGATGTGAAATATAGCCCTAGAATATCACTTCTTTAGCTACAGATAGCACTATGGGATCCTACTGGGAGAAAACATATGCAAACCTGTGAGTTCCTACGGTGTGTAGGTATGGGGCATATGTTATGGCCTGTTGGCACAAAAAGATTTAGGATCATTTTAGAAAAAGAGGGAGTATTGTTATACTTGTTATCTTGTTATTTCAGTAAGGGATAAAACCTTTAAACCTTTTAGATTCACATCCTAACCTTCTGTATCCTTTTGGAATTTAGAAGTTAGGCATTTTTTCTCTCAAACACTAACAGGAGTTGTTGGAGCAGAATCACCACTACGCTCCACCAGTGTTGCATACAGCCCGGTATTATTCTTTCCACGGCACCAAATTCTATAGATTTCAGCCTTGCAGTAATCTTACAAAATGTGAGGCATTACAAATATCTGAGTTGAACTCAATCTACTATCTAATCAAGTTGTTAAAAAATCTTTATGGGGAGAGACAGTAAATAGGTTGAAAATATTTTTACTACCTAGTTATCTACTAGCTGCAACTCATGGTTTGTGTTTCAAAGGAGTGTAAATTATGCATTTTGAGTGAATTGGGAGTTCATTAGTTAAGAAACAATATGCCATTTCCCAAAGTCATAGATCCTAGGTAATATCAAATGTGTAAGAAAATATAGAACTGTATACATATTTTTTCTAATTTCAGTTTGCAGTGAGTAAAAAAGGAAGTGCACTGTACCACTTTATCTTATAAACTTGAAGTATATTAAATATAAATCATTCTTATGCATCATATGCTACTTTTTAAAGGAAAAATATGCATTAAAAAGATTTGTTCAATCTTAGGTCTGCCTTCTAGCATCAAAGATCAATGTGCAGTCTGATTAAGTTGTGCTCCATAGATTTCTGCAGTCAGGTTCATCAAAGCACCCATTTCTCTTCCTCTAATGATGCTTGAACCTAAAGTTCTTCTCTGAAGTACTTTAATTTTCACTTGGTCATTACAAGAAGACAGTGACTTAATGAACTGCAAATAGGAGAAGAAAGTAACATAAATCATTTTTGCATCCTTTTTTGTGGTATTAGCATAACTCTTCTTTCATCATTTTAATGCCTCCAGTGATTTCTCCACATATGATGGTAAAAATTAAATTATACTGCATTTTTTGCAATCCAGTGCACCAATAAAAATATAAAATCATTAGAATAATCAAGATAAATTAGCATCAGCAAACTGTAATGTTATTTTACATTGTGCCACAGTAACTGTTACGAGTGAGTTTCCTGCTAAGATAATAGTCACTAAACATTTATCATAAATAATCAGTAAAAAAACTGTAAACTGTACTTCTGCCAAGACCTTCTCCAAGACTCTTATTTCAAAAATATAAGCCAATGGGTTTTTGCCTTAGTGGCAAAATGGCCTTTTGCCTTCTGACTGAAGGTAATATTCAGGACTCAAAAGTCAGACAGTAATTTAAGATGTTGTCTCAATGGCCTCATGTTTGTGCCTTCTCACTGGGCGTACTTTTGTATTGCTTTAAAAATCACATTACCATAGTATTTTTCTACAATAGAAGACTGAGTTAGTCATGAAAAAGAATATACCTGAAGATGTAAAAAGAAAATAAAGCATGAATCGCATCAAAAAGTTATTAAAAAGCAGACTGGAAGGATGGAAATAATTGCTGGTGTAATTTTTGTCAGTTTAGTGCACCCGTGCTGATACTGAATATGTTCCACTGTATGTTCAGTTTGGAGACACCAAACAATGAGGATACTGGAGGATTTGCCTGACAACAGTCCAGTGTGCTTACCAAAGCAATACGGAAGCACCAAAAACACGAACAGGTACTTGCTATTTCTGGTGAGCCCATCAGCCCTGGCTGCATGTACCTCCCAGGTATTGTGGACAAAGCAGCTTTGTTACAAAGTCATTAAAGCATTTCTAAAAATCTTACTCTTCAGTTTTGTGTGAAAATTTGTACTAATGTCAGCAGCGAAAGGAAATGCCCGTATTGTAGGAGAGTGCGGCAAAAGTGCTAATACTGTTTCACCGTCATTACAAGGAGTGTGAGGCAACCACTGTTCATGCAAAGGGAGATCTTCACTGGGCTACCTTGTTAACTGCTGCTTCCAGAGAGGAGAGGAAGGTATCAAAAAGTAAAGTAATTTTGGGATTTGCACCAGCTCCGGGCTTGCGCAGAATGACAAAGTTTGGGCAGCGAATCACTGAACTTGGCAGCACACGAGGTCCTCAGCTGCACAGGTAGCAGTCACGTAGGAACGGGTAGACCTTCTCGGCTCAGAGAGAGCGGCTTTGGCTAACTCATACTGGTGAAAGCAGGATGGAGGGCGAGCATACCAGTCACAGCATAGACTCATCGCAAGATCAGGTGCTGGCAGAAGGTCTCCAGGTTGTTTGGCACATATATGAAGCAAAGAGTTGCTCCTGAGGTGCTCAGCGGTGGCTGCATCAGGCAGAGCAGTCCCATCACACAGGCCAGGATTTTGTAGTGAGTACAAAGAGTACTGCACATACTGAAGGGATCTAAAAAAATCTAAACATCTCAAAAGCCCGAAGGAGACCCAAGTGCCTGTAACTGCGACTCAGTTCACCCTGCTTCCACGCTTCCATCTTGCACTCTTTTCATTCCCTTTGTGCACTTAAACCAAAGGTGACATTTTCTGTCCTTTTTACAGTCTATTTTAGTGTTACACTAATTTTGCATCCGGATTTTTGTTTTCTACAATCTGCTTTTCTATTAATTAAAAAAATATTTTTAAAAGATTAAATTATTACTAAGTGCCACGGGAGTGCTTGTTTTTATTCTTGAGTGTTGATTATAGGTGGTGAGGTCCTTGCACTTGCCATCTTCTGGAAAGGCTCTGACATACATGTTTAAATAAAATTAATACTTCTGGTCACTGGAGCCTGTTAACCTTTAAAAAAACCCCAAAATTAAAAGCTTGAATTAATTGCAAATGAATGACTCAAAATTGTCATTTACACTTGTACAATGTAATGGTTTGAAAAGGGTAAATATTTTCAGCATAAGCACTCGTGAAAATCACTAGTTAAAAAGGGATTACATGTAGCTTTTGGGAAATAAGTTTTCTGAACCTGGCACTGCTATACTTCAATCTATCTGAACAGCATGTGCTTCCAATGCTGAATTTCCTTACAAAACCAGGATGGGGTAAAAATCACTGCAGTAGCTGTGCAAATAGGTCCCCCAGTAGCTTTAGGCATTCATTATTAAACACAGAGTAACACTTAAGGTACTCAGCAACTTCAAAATGAAGGCATAAATCCGTAACTGCTTAGGCAATCACCTATACAGGTAATAGTCCAAGAATAGGAACTGTTTGGCTTCATATGCTTTAATGTTTTTAATGCATTTTTTCTTCATTTATTTTAGAAAATGATCTTATTTCAATAGTAGCTCCAATGGGAGCTCTTGTACAGCATTAGGCAACAGGAGTCCCGGTAACACACCTTTAAACATCATCTGGTATTTTTGAACAACCATAAAGCTAGTAGAGATTTCAGTTCTGCTTTATGAAACTCTGTAGTAAATACAGGATAAAGCAGTTCTTTATCAGGCTTCTCAGTTACAAAAAGCCAAATGCTGTTACTCTCGCTACCACCTGGGATTTGCTCTAATAACTGTCAGTGAAGGCAAAGGAGATCTTTTTCCTTTTAATTACACACAGTCCCGAATCATTGGCATTATCTAGCTGTATTTAAGACTGGAATTTGATCCTTAAATAGGATTTTCATAATTAAAAAAAATTATCATTGTTCTTTCATGTATTTTGTGCGAGGGAAGATTCTCCTTCAGCTTTAAAGTTTGATTTTCAGAAATATATGTGCATCTAACTTTGTAATGCAATTCCTATTATTTTATTCAGTGGTCATTTTTACCCTTAAAAACAAGCATTTAAGAAATTACAGTCCTCTCTGTCACCCAATGCTCATTATAAAGTGTTTCACCTCTGGAATGCAATTTGAAGTGGTAAAGGGCTAGTCCAGATTTACATGTATTTTACTGATTTTGTATCAACTTAATTACAACTTCAATGATTTTGTTTTCCTGAACAGCCCGTGTGGAGAGATGGCCAGGCCTGTGACTGTCAAACCAGTGCCCCAACTTCTGCTCTGTTATGACAATGCATAAAGGAATTTATGCATAAAGGACAATGCATAAATTGCTGTAGGCTGTGTGTCCTTGATTCCTCGGCCACTGTACGCTGAGGACTAATATTTTCCGGCAGTAATTCAAGATATGATCTATGGAAAATACTCTTGCTTATGCGTAATTTAAGACATAGCTTGTCTGGTTGTGTCTCTAGCATTTGTGGTCACTTGAAAGAGGAAAAGTTCGGTTAGGATCCTGGATCCCACCCAATATTCTTGGATAATTCCTATTAAAATACTGCTTTGCTGACAAATTAAGAAGACAGCAGTAAAATGTGAGATGGTAGAATCCCAAAGTGTCTAATACACTTACTGTGCTATGCTCTCTGTGTGGTAAAAAACTAAAATAAACTAAGTAATGCCACTTTTACTGTCATACAACAATAGTGCTGTGTACAGCCTTGCTTTCCAATTCTGTTAAGTCATCCCGAGCAGTACCAGAAGACCTGCTTAGAAAATTCCTATCTGGGATCTACGAGGAAGATATCCTAGATACCTATTCTAGGAAGGGAATAGATTTCTCCTCATTCTCTTGTGACTCTCTTGCACCCTCATCAGGCAAGCTAAAGGAAGTTCTGAGCAAATGCAAGCCTCCTCTTCATTTTCCGTTCATCCTCCCTAAGAAAAAATCCCAACCTCTTCTTTCTAGGGAATAGAGTTTGCATTAATTGCTGCTTCAAACAGCATATACTTAAACATGGAAATTCAGTCTGAGATGAGACAGTAATGGAAATCTTGCCCCAAAAAAAGCAACAACTTTTCTCATAAGGATTCCAGTGCAAAAGAAAAGAGACAGAGAAAATATGCTACAGGGCACATAAAGAATCGATTCCAAACAAAATGTGTTTCAGAGATTTCCCACAAGGCATCAGCAGCTCCTTAATGCAGTTCATTCACAAATTCCTTCAGGGAGCTCACTGAATAAAGGCAGCTGATTGCAGGTCCCTGTTAAAGAGCACATTAAAATGTACTTGAGGATTCGGGAGGTGCCAAGAGCTTCCGGAGCAGCCGATACGCCACTGACCACTCGCTGGCTTTGGGCCTAACAAGTCAGTCTGGGTTAGGTCAAAAGGCCCTAGTGAAGCTGGGTACCAACTTCTAATCGGAATCCAGTGGCAGCAGAGTAGCTGAATGTCCAAATCCTGAGTCAATGACAGCTAAACAAACAGAAACAATTCTCAGGGCACAGCACTCTATTTGTAGCTCTGCAGCCACCTATCATTCTGGTGTCTAAACTCATCGAAACTCCGTAACAGCTGCAGACATCCTAATGAATTTCAAGGACTCTCCAACAGCACCTCATGTTTTTGGCAACCAAAGCTAGGCTGTAAGCAGTAACTTCAGATTTGGAGAAGGCGCTTTTCTGGTTTCTTTTCTTCATGCTTATTAATCCAGGTCTGAAGAGGAACTGTAGGCCAACAAGTGAATGTGAAGGGGAAGGACCAGAGGAGCACTGAATCCAACCACATGAAATGCGAAATTCTTTCTACAATAAATGGCTATTTCTGTTGCAAACTATAGAGCAGAAAATACGTGCTTTGGCAAGATCATCCACAACAACTTACCAAACAAAATGGAATATAAAGAAAAACTTACTTTTGATGAATTTCCTAACATGAAAACTCAAGAGATATTTCCAACGCCCATTTTCTGAGAATTTAAAAAGAAAAACCAAAACCAAAACCAAACACCCACAACACCAAAACCCACAAAACCTCTCCTAGCCTAATTAAAAGAGAACATTTTACAACATGAAACAGCTTCTGGACTTGAGAGGTAGCAACAAAAATCCACACAAATTCAAAACACGGCGTCATTCCAGACTCCCATTAGTAGCCTGATCACCCACCTACATTTTCTAAAATCTCTTTTAAAATTTTGGGCTACGGACTAATGAAACTCTTTTTTCCTTACAGTATTTTATATAGGGAAATCACAAGGTAAACGTTCTGGCAAATAATATCTACTTACACGTGAACATGTGTAAAAATAAGAAATGCAAAGTTATAATAAATACCAAAAAAAAAGTACTTCTTGTTGCAGAGCAAAAGGACTTAATGCCAAGCAAAGTTGACAAAGGGTGGAAAACTAATGAGCATCTGTAGACGACTGGGAAGGTCTAGTGTTACTCACTGCACACAGGCCAGGATGGAGTTTTTTTTCTCATGCAAAGAAGGATAATATATCAGTATGAAAAATGGGTTTGTAAATTATCTGTAAAGAAGTCCAAAAGGAGAAAATACTGCAAAGGAAACACTGATGTTGGAAATAAACTTTATAGTTCATAGAACATCCACTGAAGTTATCAGGTCTGACCTAGATAATGCGATGCTTCTAGGATATCATATAATTCTATTTTTAGGGTAAAAGCAGTGCCTCTATTTCTCAAGACATCCCTCCTGAAGTTAAATGATGTCTAACTTCCTCAGACTCCTCTGAAAAACTCAGTTTTAATACCTGTAAAACTGGTTAATAGATACCATAAAGAGATAAAAGCCATAGAAGACTTCCTGATTTTATTGGATTAACACTAATCACTTCTCTAACTGAAAAAAAAAGTGATGAAAAATCACTTGCCAATTTTAGAAACATTCAACATAAAGCCTGCTATAATCTCCTACCATGTTCACATTTTTTTTTCTGCTGAGCCTAGGGTCAGTATAATAAGAGTTGTGAGCAGTTGTGTTTACTTTTACTGTTATTCAAATGAGAGAAAGTGGTGGTTCCTTAGAGCAGCTCTGCCTCACACAGATGCTACATTCATCAGCAGAATGAGCTGCCGCTGTGCTGGGACTCCAGACCCAAACAGCCATGACTGCAGCTTGGTAATGCACATAAACCTGAAAAAGTCCTCTTCGGAATGGGAAATTTCTCTGCATTGCCAGACTGCAGCCTGATTCTGCCTGATACCAGCTCCAACTTGATGAAATTCACTGGCCAAGTCGCAGGCAGACGCTGGGTATTCTAGTGGCATCCAAATGCCAAAAACCATTCCATGGTACTTCTAGACCTGGGCAACCAGCTGTGAGACATGGATTCAAATGACCTGGAAAGAAAATTTGGCTTCACTTGAAATCGATGGCAGAAGTCTCTTTTTCTTCAGTGAAGCCAGGATTTCATTCCTGGCAGTGGGCAAAGCTTCTGTTCGAACTGAATTGTTTCCTACTGTCAAGTGTTGTTAGAACTGAGGGGAGGGGGCTGTTTCTCCTGGAAATATTTCTGTAGCTGAGCCAAAATCTAGAGAATTTATCTCAAGCAAGCCACTTCTGCTTTTAATTTTCCAAAGAAACATGGAAACTTTTATTGCTTAGTGCCAAGGAAATGAGATTTCTTTTTTAGCAGAAAAACTGAAATTGGATAAAATTTAGTAAATGAGAAGACATTAGTAAACCAGGCTTCAGCAATGGGAGAGTTTATAAAGTTGTGAGCTGAGCCTATGGAAAGGGTTTGCATCCAAAGCCCAGAGAAGTCAGTGGTTAGTTACCTCATATACTTATTAACCCAAATACTACTTCCTGATGGACTTATGGATGCTACATTAGGATTGGAGAGCTCATCATGCACAGCTTCATGTCCTGGGCATTAAACAGCTCAGCTGTTGCTGGGGGCCACCCTTGTGTGGTGTCATCCCTACTGCTTTGTGCTCGGCTGCTGCTGTGTATTCACTTGTGTCTTGGTTGCACAAGTGAAATTCTGATTGTCTCTATCCCTCCTCCAGCCAATCTGCGAGGCAAAGATAAGCAGACCTCAAACATGAAGAGGCAGGTAGGTATGTTTTGCAGCTACATACCAAGCGGCTAAATAATAAGAATGAGATCCTGGTTTCTGTGCTCGTGAGAAGGCAAAGGAGCCTGTTTTGCCCCCACAGTAGCAGACAGTCTTGCACCTGGTTCCCCAGGCACTGGAGCAGCTGCAAATCCAGGCAGATTACAGCAGGGCTGTTCCAAAGCCACACGGAGGAATCACATTCCTAAGGACCCTGTGAAATAATTTCTCATTGAATACCACTTTTCCCTGCTGTTAAAGCCCCTTGTACCTGTCAAAGTGGAATAGGCACACAGACTTGGTGACCAAGACCTGCTTTTGTACTGCCAGTGCAGCCTAGAACCGTAGTTTAGCTGTAATCATCTTCCATGTCCCTTGCTCAGTGGTGTTAAGGGGTTTTCTGTCATGACAGAATAGTTGTCAGGAAAATTTAAAGTCTGAATGATTTTCTGTAATTCCATTTTTTAATTGTTTCAAGTAGGCAAAGAATAATCCCTATGCTATTCAAAGAGGTTAAAAGAAGAAAAAACGGTTTGATACCTGTTCTTTAATTCTTCAGAGCGGTGTGGTATAAATTGGCTGCATCAAAGTAGCACTTTATGTACAGTAACATCACAGACAAAAGGAATTTTGGTATAAATCCTATAGCACAGGGCCCGTGTCTGCACCAGCAGTTTTTTAGAAACATGTTCAGTATTTTGATAAACACATTACAGTTGTGCTGGTGCTGTCAGTGCAGCTGGGTGTACCCTCAGAAATCGAGTGCTGAAACCAAAAGTATGATTCTTTGCCTGGAGGATATACACAAGCTCTACCCACACCTACTGCTGAAAGACTGATTAAAGCTCAACACATATAAATCAGAACGGCGTGGATTTCTATCTCCCAGAATTCCCAAAGCAGCCTCACTTTTCATGTCCATGTTAAACATACCATTCAGTAGTGACACCATTTCAGCAAAGTTTGGCATATGTTTGAGGTCTAAAATACAGGCTGGATGATGCACATTAGATTTGAGTGGTAACCCAAACACAGGATACTTGGAGGCATCAGAACTGTTCTTCCCAGATCGGTTTTCCTATATTGATTTAGTCCTTGTATCTCAGTATTTAGTCACTGAAACAACTATTTGTTATTAGAAAGCATTTTATCATAGCTGATTTTTAATACCCCATGGGGACTAAGCCTGCGTCCCTCTGCACTGGACACTTCTGCAGACACTGAGGGGGTGGAGGGTGCATGACAGGGAACCAGAGTTAATACATACTGTGTGCTGCCTTAGTGAAAGTTCGGTTTTCTGACTGGAACTCATAATTCTAGAATGCAGCAGGCTGAAATCAACAATTTTCTGAACAATGAATAGATACTGCTTTTTTAAAAAAGCAATTTTTAATTTTGTAGACTGTCATTTTATTGTAAATAGGCTACTTTTCCATATTTGGGTTTTAATCCCGCAGTTATGAATGCTGTTTAAATAAATAGGAATTTTCCTTCTTTAGGTTCCTAGTTTGTCATTTGTACGCAGCTTCATCTCTGTACATAACAATTCACAGGGACACCGAGATGAATACTCATTATCCCAACAAAAAGGGTATTTATTTCTGGATAGAGTTACACAGACCTAGTAGACAATGTATCAGACCAAATCACTGGGGTTGACTTTACTTTTATGAGTCTATTAACCTCTGAGCTTTCCATATACCGTGTCATTCTTGCTGGCAATAAAAAGGGAGAGTTTAGGCCTTTACCTTTATTTAGTTTCACCTACAGTGTATTTTACAAGAATGTATTTGCCAGTGAATGCAGTAACAAATCTTCAAATTTATTGAACAACTTAGGGCAGCATCCACTTTCTGAGGAAAATAACCCTCTATGGAAAAATAAAACACAAGTTTAGAACACATGAGCAAACCACTTGATTACAGCGTTCTAATACTTTAGTTGTCATTGGAATGGTAATTATAATTCTAACAGAACTGACAGACCACTTTGGGGGCATTTGCAAATTATTTTAAAAGCCTTTAAAAACGATTAAACTGGTGGAGCATACCCTGCTGGTGACTTATATGGCCATATTGCTTTGACATACTACATAGGAGCAGAGTATAGCAATGTTCAATTTGGTTGGCCATTATTTCCCTTACTCATGGATATTTGCATTAGGTTTGGAGACTATCTGCAGTGCTGTGCATTTGGAACTGAAATTTATTGTTCACTTAGCTCCTAAAAAAAAAATCAAATTTTTCAAGCCAATAGAAAATGCTGTGAATTATTCACTTTGGTTCATTATTCTAAGATATTTTATGGTGACACCACAGAAGTCATTATTTATAATGTATAGGATCATCTTTTAACAAAAATTTTCTTCTTTATCTTCTTGTAAATGTCTTGAAACTATTGAATCATCCAGTCAAAAGTGCCCAAAAATGATAAATATGTGCATTATGTACACAGGATTGCAATTGTAATGTTTCCCCCCAAACTGCATATTAGCTTTTACTTCTGAGAAACAAGACTTTTGATATGAATTTTTCCTTAAGTATTTCACTTTATCATAACACTGAATATCTACCCTGCAGTTTAGATGCAGATGGAACAAAAATTAGGGTTAGGGAGACTGTAGGCTTCCAGTTATGAAAGAAAGCGAACTAAAATTAAAACACAGATTTAAGTGTGAAGGAAAACCTAATACTTGCCAGAAATAAGCCAGTCTGGAGTAGTGCATGTGAGAGAGAGACAGACTCTGTGTGTGTTTGTGTGTGTGTGATAAATTGTGGGAGTGAGTTTAACTGCAGCAGTTGGACTTTGGCAGATTAATGTAACAGAGAGAAGGTGACTTCTAAAATATGAAACCAGAATTTTTCTTCTGGAATTATGGCTACAGCCCAACCAAGGATACTGTAGCACCAGGTTGGAAAGCTCATTCTGTGTAAAGAGAAAATGCTCACTTCTTACAGTACTAGATATGGTCAAACCAACAACAGATGGTTAAAACTTGGTGAAATCTCCATGTTTACTTGTGTTTGCAATCCCAATTCAGATCAGAAGTAGCTTCCCTAGTTTCTGCAAAATATGTTTTCAATTAAATACCTGTTTAGAAGCATCGTTACATAATGTTTCAGAAACACCACATTCCTCACCACTTAAGAGGTTTTGTCTGAGAACTGACCTGCCGGTCCAGTCAAGTCATCTCTAACTTTAAGTAGTTCAGCACCTGGAGCTGTTCTTTCATCGCCTTCCCAAAAATGCCTAAAACTACAACAGGTTTCTGTCTCAAGTTTTGAAAAAGCTTCACTGGCCAAAATTAAGCCCTTTTTCATGTTACACTTTATCATCACATCTTTCTAGCTCTAAAACCTAAAATAAAATCAATAGGAATTTTGTGTTTATTTTGAGACTAGCATTCCATTCTTTGAACTTTCTGCCTTTACACATGTCCTTAGACAGGCAGAAAACCACACCGCCACTGTTTAAATCAATGTCGCTGCTCTGTTACCGAGAGCAGAATCAGGTACAACAACAACACTGCTGTTGTATGCGTATGAAATGTTCTGAAAACAAAACTAACAGGGCATAAATAAGAGCGGAATTTAGTTAATATTAGACAAAATGTTATTGTTGCAGTAAATTATTAAGTGATGTGTTGTTGATTTAAGTCTCCGAGGAACGCCAAAATTGTAACGTTCTGTACTATATTGACAGGTTCATGTAAAATTCAGTACAGCCTGCTACCCCTTGGCAGCCATTCTCTGCAAGAATGGACGTGTCAGCCCTCAGCGGCAGCAGCGGTGGCCAGCGCAAGACGAGCCTCAGCGCTCCTGGAATTTCCTCTCTAACCGGCTGCTGTGTGGGTGCTGTAACATCCTTGTCAAACAGAAAGGCGGCTGGTCGGGGTGGAAAGGCTTTCCCAGCGGTACTAACGCTGACAGATGTTTTCAGTGTTCCTTGCAAAATAGTGACAGTTTCACTGAAAAGAAAAGACGGCGTGACGAGCCGCATACCGCGCTCCTGAGCACCTCGGCAGGTGACCCGGTAGGCCCGCAGAGCTACCTTCCATCAATGCAATACTGGGAATGTGGGCAGGACGCAACGTCAGTATTCCTGACGGATCAGGAAGAAAACTCCAAAGCACAGACCAGCACATTTTTGCATAGGTAGAAATATATGTATGTAAACTGTGTACTCCTGCTTACTGATGAAACGCTGAAGTGTGAGTAGAGCATGCAGCAAAAACAAGACATTTAAACATTGTTTAGATTTTCTCCCTGACCACCGAAAAAGCTTTACTTACAGACTATTTTTTAAAATGGACTAAAAATACTTGCCTCTTCCAGTTACATTCCAGAAATCAATAGGCAGGAAAGCAAATTACGGTTCCTTTTCTTATGTCTCTGCTATTATGGTCTCAGTGGAGTGAAATGACTTTACAGTTAATTAGATTTTTAAAAAATATAGGATGGTTTCTGTATAATTCCCTTGGGTGTTTCGGTACCTCCCCAGCTTTTTAAATCCATTTCCGGGAGATGAGGCATTGATTTGGAGGAGATTTAGTAACCCCTCAGTAATCGTACAATCACCTGTAGCTGCCATGCTAGCATTGGCTGGATTTTCTAATAGCTATACGCAGCAGGTCAGGACTTTCAGCAAAACTACGTATCTGTTTTCTCAGCCCAGTCCTGTGAAAATCGCGTGGAGTTTTTAAAATGTGCCCCCCCTTCAGAGTTCCAGTGCAGCTCAGGAGTGTGCTTTCAAAGCAAATCTCCTCATCTCTGCTTACTGAGGTTCCTGTCTGGGGAACCAGTTAACACGGTAGCAGAAACAAACACTCTTACATCGCGCTCTGTGCTTGGGCAGCAGGATGATGAGGGCATGCGGGGGTATGCAGGGATCTCGAAGACATCTGGAAACACACTTCTCACAGTACGTTCCTCCCTCCAGCAGTCCAAAACTAGTGATATTTGGGACAATGTAAATTCTCACCCAAGGTCTTGCAGTTAGGAGAAGATGCCCTATGGCTTGAGATAACTTTCAGGGGCATTTTGAGGGAGAGAAGAGAATAATTTTTAAAGTATTTGGATTTCTCATTTTTAGCCATCATAAATCTATCGCTGACATTTCATCTGGGTTGCTGAGGTGGGTGCCTTGCCTTGGATTTTAACTTTATCCCATGGATAAAATATAAACTGAAACAACATTTAAAAATAACCCTCACACGGAGACCCTTGCCACCGTGGCTGGAGAGTTTCACTAAGCCATCCTCCGTGGTGTCTGAGCACGATGCTGTAGTTTGCAGCACAGACGTGCCCTCAGGTTCAATCTCCTGTTATTTCAACCAGCTCCCTTGCAAGCCTGAGCCAGCTCTTCCAGTAGGCAGCGTGCAGCAGCATGACGACATGGTATGCTGTTAGCTTGTCCGTTGGAAACATTCTCCCAAGTACTATTATCCAAGTACTTCGGTGTTGTGTGACTTGAAACAAATAGGTAGAAAACTGCAACTTTCCAGGAAAAGAGACCACTCTGGGAAGTGCCTTCAAAATATCTGTGATCTTGTGCAATTTAGTGAATTTTGAGCAAAATATTTGTTCTTCAGCAATCCCTTTATAGGTAGCAGAGCAAAGTCTTTAGCTGCTTAGCAGAGCAGCATCTGGAGCATGAGGAACTCCATCAGCGTTGGGGAAATCATCCTAATCTTTCCTTTTGTTTGCACTGACATTTTTATAGGGGCTTTCCTTTTAGCACATCATTGATTGAGCTTGAAATAGCATAATCAACTCAGTGGGAATTACCAGCAATAGATTACAGCCAAATTCTGCTTCCACTTATGGCTGTCTGAGTCCACATAATTTTGCTGCAGTTATTGTGTATTTACCTTGGGGTAACAGGGATCAGAATCCATGAATCTGCATTTCCAAGACAGCATGATATTTATAAGCCATGGATAGTAACTACTAATTGAACTTCATTGTTAAACTGTAGGTTGTTCTTCTCCTGAAGAGAGCTACCCATTATCATTAATTAACACAATTTAATCAAGATTTTACTTTCCTTCTGATTTTTTTAAGACATTCACGTTTACGCTAAATACTTTCAAATCAAAATTTTGGTTCCTCATGTTAGACTTTAAATATATGTTATTACTTTTTCCTTCAATGTTTGTACCAATTTCTGTTTTCATGTGTAGTTAATTTAGTTTTGCTGAGCTTGATTCTTTATGGGAAAAAAGTTATGCTTGGGTTTAAGTGCTTTTGCCTCAGTTTACTCATTATAATTACTGAAGTTGTCTTTGAATATTAGGAATTACTATTCACGTCCTTTATGATGTTTTTATTCTAAATTTATATCCTATTTTATGGATCCATTTTCCTGGTAATAACTGAAGGGCAAATTAGAATTTGGGGGTTTTTGATCCCTGCCTCAGTGTATACAACTGATTCTCAGTGAGTGCTGATAACAGAGCTTCCCAGTTCCAAGTAATTGCTGCAAGTCCTGCTGTTTGGTCTAAAAACCAGATATATACAAAATGAAGCCATCCTTATTTTAAAAGGAATGGTTATTCCCTGAGGATATGACAGAAAAAATGAAAATACTACCTGAAAACAGCAAAAGTCATGTATTAAAAAAAGAATCATTCCATATATGTCTTAAGCCATTCATTTCAGTGTGTTTCTTGGGAGTTTTGAATACTTGAGGAGTGGCCAAAAAAAATTATAAAATCAACAGTAGATGCTTAAATGTGTCTTACTTTTCCTTAATTTAATGTGTAGGTAGTCCCTTTGAATTTTTGAGCATTATTATCCTTAGCAGTCATACCTTAGCAGATAATACCAGATATTTTGGATGCCTTTGGGTTTTGATCAGATTTTCAAAGTAGCTCAGTTCCTAGTTAACAAATACGCAAACCATCATTCTTTTTGAACCCCAAGTAGCTCCTTGGTTGTTCTCAGTTTGAACTCCTGGGTTCAAAACACTTCTGAAAACACAGCCCTTGTTCAGTATCTCTCAAAACGGATCAGAGTACAGGTGATGTCCACATACCAGAAAAGACATGAACGTTAACAGGAGCCTGCGATGCTCCCAGCTGAACAGAGCAGCGGGCAAAGTTGCAGTTTTTTTTTTACGGGAACGAGTTTGATGGTACCTCTCAAATCCGCTCACTGTTCCCAACATTTATATGAGAGAGTTACAGGCTGCCACTGGCTGCAATAAATACCCAAGCACATGCAAAATCTGACCATGTCTGTCAGGTTTGTGACTAGGAGGATGTCTACGTCGGGGCATATTCAGGAGCAGATGGAGCCCAGCAGGTAGATAAATGCAAACCTCACCTTCAATGAGTCCTTGACAAAGAAAGGTCAGAAATGAGACTGTGAGAAAACAAGTCACACATAACGCAGAGCGTGTGCCTAATGTCACTAGGGAGGAGGAAACTGTCTTTTCTCCACAGATATGCTGTCCCCGTATAACAATTTAGTTATCAACATCTATTCAGTGCTTTAATACTGACTGACATTTTCTTTAAATTGTAACTCGTGCAATTTAATGATAACCTCTCATTTTCTTCTACCCATATAATGTAATAGGATGCAACAAAAACAGGAAGAACCAAATGGTAGACAGTAGAAATAGGTTTTTTTCAGAAAAATGTTAAAAAGTGCATTGCTGCACTAGAATGCAAGAGAACTTTAATGTGTGATGGCTTTCAACACGTTGTTTTTCTACAATAACTACTCTTCAGCACGAGTGTGCATGATTAATATTTTTATTACTGTATGGAGTGAGGCTTCTTCTACCCTAGATTGGTGACCTAGTTTTTAGAAACATTAAGAATTTTCATGCCCCACTGATGAGTAGGAACTAGTTTCTGAGCTTTCTTTTAGAAGACCAAACTGTTTACGAGTAGCCAATTTACCCATTTTGTCTGTCCACGCACACAAAAAAGCTTCTGTGTGTAGTAATTTTCTCTGGCGCAGCAAAGAAGTCTGGGTCGTTTCAATCAATATGTTTGATGACCTGAGGCTTTTGGGTCCCTTTGTTTAATAGTATAGTGTAGAAATATTCTGCAGAATTGATTAAATATCTACTTGAAATACTAGGATAAACAAGTGCTTTAGAGCCCATTTCTTTTAAATTGTTTGCATGTTTGAGAAACAAATCATTCTTTAATGTGGACCCAGTACTTGCCATGTATTTCTTTTTTTCCCTTTGGTCCAATTTTTCTGCACTGTTTGAGTGTGACAGCTGTGACACCAGAGAGTCTCAGGAACCTGTGACTTTGGAAATAATTTCAAGCTCTAACTTACAAAAACTAAACATTGCTGCTTTCCAATTTATGCTGTGAGTCCTGTCTGCCATTCAAAGTTGTGTCTCATGAAAAGCCTGCAGGTGGGAGGGAGCTGGCAGTCAAGGTGTGATTGTAAGATGTTACCCAGGAGTTTTGGTTGGCACTTCTGCATTATTTTCCACAAGCAAGGAGGTTCACTGCAATGAAGGTTTTGGGGTTTAGGACTAAGGCTGTGGTTTGGGTGAATGAACTCTGTTCTCTATCAAAGGAGACAATTTCTACCATGTGTGCATTGCCAAGGCTAATACCAGCCCAATCATGTATTTAAGCTTTTTTTATTTTGTGCAGTCAAATTGTACCTTTAACTTTCTCAGGTATAATTTACTGAAGAAATGTTCAGGAAGCATGACAAGGCATTTTTGTAACTGGCAATGGAAAGGCTGCATTCCCTTACAGTGAGTGAAATTCAACTGAACAGGATTTGGTAAAAGGACATAGGAAGGCACAGAAGTGTGTAACTTTCTGATTTCCTCCCCCTCTCCCCCCATGAAAGCTATGAATTTTCCTTGGTTTTATTAAAATCCCATAGACTACAAGTCAGCCCAGGCTGAAATTTGAACAATTCAAATGCAAATTTCTTAAGAGTGTTTTCAGGGAGGATGCTAGCTGCAGAGCTGTCCTGTTCTCACTGCTGGGAGTACAGCGATGCTGACATACAGATTTAGGTCAGTCGATGTCACCTGATTATGGTGGTGATGTGTTCACTGCTCTCAAACCATACCAAACTCACATGTACTGTTCCATCCTTTTAGCTGAACTGCTGAATTAAGAAGTCTCTATACATAAATAGCAGTAGGATTCTAGCAGGTGCACAGAATTATTCAGTAAGGGTAGGTTCATCTTTCATTTCCTAGACTGTTTATGAACATCTATGGTGCATTTGGACTGACTTAGAGGTTAGAAAATCAGCCAGGGATACAAAGATGCTTCATATGAGTTGATCTGTGTATCTTCAGATCCAAGTATTTTTCCTTTGTCAAAAATTTTAATGCCATCTGAACACCTACATGAGCTTTTACTACAGTCTGCAGGATGCAACATATTGAAGGGTCCAACATATTTAGCAGATTCTACCCTCTCGTGACCCATGCCTCCTTCCCACTTACTGGGCCATCAACTCCTGTGGAACCGAGATCCTTGACTAGCTATAGCAGCGGGCACGAGCACTTCATAATGGTCGTGAATCTTCTCTGGGTGTCCCCACTGGCATGCCTAATTGACAAATAGGTAAATCAGAGGCCCAGACTGAACTGATGGCAGAAATGGAACCTCTGTTCAATCATCTGTATTAAGCAATAAAACACCTTTGACCTGAAACAGAGCAGCAAGGTGCCTGCTTCCCAGCCTCCACGCATGCACACCCACATGCATTTCCTCTTCCCTCACATCTCGCATGTTTAACAGTGTTGTGCAAACACACTTGGATATTTATAGCCTGCTGTAATGTTATTGCTTGTTTTACTTTCTTGTGCACACAAGCCTAATTAACAGCTATCACTCAATTTATTCTTGATTTAAACTTAATTAACAATATGCTTAAGTAATGATTTTGCTTATGTCTACTAACTGAAGCCAAACTTGTCAAACTATTGCTCCATTAATTTAATTCTTCCTCTTGATTTAGGGAAATTCAATTACTCTAATGCAGTTAGTCATATAGTAAATGTTTTCAGTTCTCTTCTGTTGCCTAGAAACTTCCAGAGTATTTTCTAGATCGTTTTAATTTGTTGCCTAGGGAGTACATCTAAGCAAAAATGCTATCTCTATAAATTGTCAGGTGTACCTGACTGTTCTGTACAAGTTCTGTATCATAAGAGGCATTAGCTCTATTTCCATTTTAAATAATCCACCGAATGTCTCTTCTGCCAAAATATCATTTTACAACTGAGGAAAAGAGCGATGCAAATAATTGTTATGATTGATGGTCTTTATCTGTTTTTAGGATGTTCTACAGATCCTGGAGGGAAACCAGGAAGGGAATTTTCCTCCGGAAACACCTCTTTTCCCTGCAAGGGGCTGAGTGCTGGGCTTCAGCAGCTGAGGCTCCAGCAGACATGTGCCTCAAAAGCTACGTGTGGGTGCACAGGGTGATCCTACAGGCTTCACCTCTGCACTGCATGAAAAGGCAGTGTGTTTTCTTAAAATCTTTTAACTCGGCCCCACACCATTGCTATTACCTGCATTCCTACTTGGCTGTTTTAAGCATACATTTATTCATAAGTTTTTAGCCATATGAACATTATTAAAATCGTGGAATTGCAACTGCTCAGATCATTAGTGAATTCTTTCCCACATTAGCTAGAGGAGAGTCCTTCAAATATGGAGCACATAACCTTAGCTTATTAATATGCTTGAAGATCCAATAGCTTGTTTCATATTCTGGTTACTGACATCATATGGGTGTTTGGGAACAGAGGCAGTATCCTTAAAGTCTCTGAGAATGCATACTGTGCTACACTGGATGATTAATGCCATTTACTTGCTAGTAAAATCCTGGTTCTTTGACTGGTTTTTTTAGCTGTATTCCTCTATTCTGCTGCCTGGAACAAGGCAAAACAGAGATGCTGTTATGATGTCTCCGAGGACTTGAAAAGATAGCCCAGTAGCACTATCTCTATTGATGTAGAGATAGCTGTCTTGTGAATATTGCTGGCGTTTAAGTCCCTAGCAGTTCAAAATATACCCTGAAAAAGAGAACGGGTAGGAAAGCACCATGTGGGAATCCAAACACAAACGTTCTGCCTTAGAGAGCAGCGTGTCGTTAGCTGCCAGCTTTTGAAGGGTTTGTGGTCATTTGGGGGAATCTTCAGCCATCTATACTATGATGCTCCAGGAGCTCAGTGAAGGCTCATTTTATTTAGTGCAGCTGAGGACAAGGGCCTATATTTTCTGAGTGATCAGACCTCTTAAAATCTCCCTTGATAAATAAAATAAATGATATGTGCCTCTGCTGTCATTTGAGTACAGAAGACCTGGCTTGAATCTTCCCCAGCTCCCAGTGATGCTAGCAGAACTCCAAGTGTCCTGTCTATACTGGTTTGTACTAGTAAATCAGTTCATTGCATAAATACAGCCCTCTTAAGCCACTATTTATCTGCCTTGTATTTAGTATCAATTAAAAATAAATCCATGTAAACTATTACATACTTATAAATATACGTAAATACATATAAATATACATAGTTATAAAGACTTGAAGCAGTTTAATTGATCTAAAAGTAACCAAGTCTTTCATATATATACACACACATACCCACACACGTACATTTGTATGTTATATATTAGGAATCCAAAAATGGTGGGAGACCACAAGAAACAAAATGGAAAGAGGAAGGTGTTTTTCAGACGTCTAAATTTGGCAGGGCGCAGAAGGCAGAGGAGTATTAGGCAAAGGGAAATCAAGCTGCGAGTGAGATTGCTGTGCCAAGAGTTTTGATGAAACGATGCCTGCCTGAGTTGAACACCTTACCCCACCTGGTGCCGCCTGCCCGCTCGTCACAGATTTCTCCCAACATGCGGCTAATTACCAGAGTGCTGTTCATACACGTGGCTATGTAAAATTACATGTCTTCAGCTATCAATAATAGCTGCGTTGCATCTTAACGTGCATATAAATTTATTTGTATGTGTAGCACTTTCTGAAACGCTAAACATACAGAAGTAGCCCTTGGACGCGCATCAGGACCCCATCAACCAGGCGACAGATCACGGCCTGTCATCCTCCTTGACACTCACACAGGGCTGCATTCAGGACACTGACTTGTGCCTTTTGTGATGTCCTACATGAGCACTTTATCTGGACCTTTGCTGACATTCATGTTGCTCACAAATTGGGTGGCACAAGAAGAGTCACTGCTACTTGCTGTATGTGGCCTTTTGTTAGTGAGATGACATGATGCCATTTCCGTCTTTCTGTCAAAACCATGTAAGATGTTAAGCTTTGCTGAGACAAAACTTCCACAAAAAGCTGGGGTATGGTGGTGTCTCCCTCCCCACTAGGAGTAGCCTGATTCCAGCTGATCTTGCTATGGTTTTGAGTCCACAGTCTGGACTTTTTTTTTTTTTTTTTGGACAGAATAAGCTGCATATCAATTAGCTTGTAAATTCTTAAATATTGCACATATCTGCAAAACTCCAAATTTGCCAATAATCCTCAGATCTATTATACTGCCAGGAAACAGTTTGCATGTTATCTAGAAGAAACCAGCAAATAATTTTGAATCTTAAAGGAAAACAAAACATTTGGACACAATGAAGTATTTTATTTCTAGGTCTGTGGACCAAATTGCCAGGTGACCTCCATAGTTTTTAGGCAAATGCAGTTGCTTAAATTCATATCTTCTGTGTGCATATGCTAATGTGGAGTGAGTAGCCACTTGACTTGTACAAGTAAACGTACCCACCATTTCTGAGCCATGTTAGTCAGAGCAACTTGAAAATTTACTCTAAACCTGATTTAATATCTCATAAGCCTGATTTATGTGCCCTCTACTATAAATGATTGTTGACTGAGTATAGAAAGCAGAAACCAAATGAACTATACATAAAGAACGACTGCTTTTCTTCGCAAAGCATCCTTCCCTGTGCATATTGAATACTTCATCTTTTCAATGGTCACATACAAAGTCTCTGCTATGAAGTCTAGATCTGATTCTCCTCTCACAACAGTGTAAATCAGAAGTAGCTATACTGAAGCCAGTGGATTTATACTACAGTAAACCCAACATGAGAGACGAATCACTCAGTTTCCCATTGATCTCGATAAAAAGAACACCAGGCTTTATACAAATAAAGGGCAGGAGCCTTCCTTGAATCCACTCCAGTTGGCAAAAGTTATTTGATAAATACATTTTAATGAGGACCTTTTAAGCTGCATTGTATTTCACCCAATGATTATACAGTAATTCTTAGAAACTGGTTTACTGCGTGCAATATAAGATACTTTGCAAGTATCTTATATATATAAGATAATATGCAGTCATCTATATATATGTGAGAACAGGAGGTTGGATGTGCTACATATGGAGAAAATATACAATTTAGGGTTCCCATTGACATCTTTACATAATTGTTAGAGGACTTAGAAGAGCTGAATAGCTGTGCGGGCAAAAAAAAAGAAAAAGAGAAAATCATAAAGCTAATGATAAATAAATATTTGCGCACATACACCACATAATAATTACTAATTTAATATTGGTAGATGATGAGGAACAGCTGCTAGCTGTATTTTCCATAATAAAAAAGTTCATAGGAACTTAAATGTGATACTGACACCAGATTTTGATCCTTTCCTGTGTTTTGCAGGTATTGTTAAATATTCCCTGAAGTTATCCTTTCCCATATATTTTTCGAAGTAAGCAAAAGTTTTTGTTTTTAAAAGTATGTGGATTCTGTGAAATGACAGGTTTTGCTGTAAACAGGATTTTGCTTTAAAAGAAAGAAGGGGAAATCTGCTAGTTATCAATCCAGTGCCTTGCATAGACTGAAACACCTTATATATTGGTGCTCTCAGCAAAGAGAACATAATCTGACAGTAGTTTGAAAAAAGACCTCTGGCATGTCAGAGCCACGCAAGAATCCATGGCTGCACAGGTTTCGGCAAAGACAGTTTTAAGCAACTTTCTAGTATTAGCTGACTAGAGCCAATTAGCTGTCGGTGGGATCACACTGTTTCTGGCTCTGGGGCTCCTCTGTCAGCAGCAGCCCCAAGGTCTCTGGTGGGGAACATCAGGCAGCGTGCACATGTTCACCACTGACCCAATTTTGTTTCACTGAAATGCTGCTGTTGAAATGGAAGCAGCGCAGTCTGGTACCGACACCTCACAAAACCCAGCCGGAAGGCTTTGGTGCTGAGGTTCAGAGCTGGAGACAGCGGTCTGCACATGCTGGTGACAGTGGTTAAGCAGAGGGAAGAGCGAATGAAGGCCTTGTGGGATCTGATGAATCAAAGACTTGCAAAGACATGTCCTGCTTTATCCCCCAAACACTGAGGCAGAGAAGTTAGAACAGAAGAAATTTTCAGCTCTGCTACACCAGCCCATAACCATATGGAAATGTAGTAACCTACAGCTGCAAAAGGAAAATTAAGCAACTCCTGAGATGAATGCAAAATAGGATAGGCTCCTCCTGTGAATTTGTCCGGGAAAAGGGAATGCACTAAATACCGCAGAGCTGAGCGTGACAGCTGGGTAAAATTACTCATACTTAAAAATCTGTAAGAAGAAATTAATGCTTTGATTTTGTCTCAATTCGTGTTGCATCCCATAATAATCAATAGTAATTTTCAGACACCATCAACATTTTTAGAAGCAACTATTTAATATTCAGGGCTGTTTCTTTGACTAATTTATCACTGTCATGAGTTTAGGGGAGCTTTAGCAGACGGACTGGTTGTTTCTTCTAGAATACACACAATCAGTAAAAATCTTTCTTCTTGACAAGTCAACCTTTCCCTGCTCATTTCTAGAGTTTTCATTTGAAACCAAATTGTTTAATCTTTCTCAAAAATTTGTTTACTGCTCTTTTATCACCACTTGCTTTCCTAAATATTGTCAGTGCATATGATACTCTCTCTACTTCAGAACTTGCTCATAGCTGTATATTCACAAAGGTGATAAAATACTTCTGATTTTCACAGAAACAAGCTTGAGGGCCCTGTTTATGAGATCTCTCATACAGCCACGCAGTATTTTTCCATTTGTGTGCAAGTTAAGGTGTGAATTCCAAACAAAATAATAATCGTTTTGCCTCAGCAGGGTGAAGGTTGAATTTCAGAGTATAATCAAGTTCCAGAAAATGGAAACACCCCATGTTATAAATGAGAAACTGTCTGCATAGTAAATACCGTAATTAATTTTTTAAAGATTAATATTAACTAGAATTAATATCAATCAGAATTAATTCTTCTCTGCTACATACTCTTAACCTGTAAGTGGAGCACATACTGTTTAAAACTTTCAGTGAGCACAGTGCAAAGCTTGAATGAAACTTCCCAAGAGAAAATGTTTTGCATGTTAGTGTCCAGCTTCTCGCTGCTGGACGATGTGTCTGTACTGCAGGCTGATAAACCATCCCGTAGCTGTCATGCTCGCAAAACTGAGCCCAGAATTAGTTTTGCTTGACTTTGGAAAATGTAAGAGATTAATCAGAGAGGAGCTCCTCTCTCCCTGTTGTTTCATTAGCCAGTTCATGGTTCTGACCACTTCCCTTTCCCTCAGCTGGGGCTATTTCAGAGCTCTATGCTGCCTTGGAAAGGTGCATCAGCGACTCCGGTCCGGCAGTGGGGCAACATCCCACGTCAGCCCACTGCCGCAGGACTGCTTGCTCAGACTGGTGTGAGCCCTGAAAGTTGAGCTTCTAGTCCGCAGCTCTCCCACTGATCCCTGCAATAGATCAAAGGGTGGGAATGGAAAATAAACCCCAAGCTACAGCTCCTCCTAAAGCATAATGATAATCCTTTGTAGTGTTTGTGGTTTGAACTATCACTAACAACTGCATCGGCAGCAGAGACCCTGAAGATAGGCTGGTCACAGATCAGAAGGATATCAGGAAACATGAAGAAGCTCCTTAATTAATTTCTAAACCTTTTTCAGCCTTAATCTTCTTTTTCATAGTAAGATCTGGCATTACACATTTTCTGCAGAAATGCTTTCTAGATGATGTAGATTAAGTCTTAGGTCTCCGATTTGCTAGAAACAGCACATCGGTGGGTTAGCTATTACTGCAGCCTCGTGCTGGAATACCACAGGATTATTCTATTTGGGCTGATGTATTCAGCTAAAATATTCATTAAAAGTATGTGAAGTTGGTCCAGTCATCCCGGATTTTAATCCATGCTTTGTTGTGTGCCTCAGGAGGGTTTGTTCGATCTCTTTGCCATAGCTGGCGCTGTTTTCTTTGTGCATTTATTCCAGGATTGGACTTTGCATATAGCAGTGGTGGGGCGGGGGGCAGGAGGGTATCTGAATACTGCGTGGCTAGGGTTGGGGTCCCATTTCAGAAATAAGGACAAAAATACCGCGGATACAACTTCTGAGTGTATATCAGTTATCCAGTTGTAATCACAAGGTGGGGGGTTAATGGTATAGTGTCTTCTCATTTGTGATGTGAACACAGAAAATAAACGTTGGTCTTCTACTACCACAACAAACACAGCAGCAAGAAAGCCGTGCTTGCTGAACGGTGAAGCCCTGTGCTCTTAACAAAACAAATATTAATCTTTTCTACTGAGCTTTTTAATGTACTCCTCCACAGAAATGCGGTAGCAGAAACTGGTCTCCCCATTTGTGACATTTGAAACATGTATGTTAAAAAATTCTGTCACTACAAAATTCTGTAGCAAAATAGTTTCAGGATCCCATGGAAGGGTCATAACGGGCTTTTTTCCAGTGCTTTCTATAGAAGCTTCTAGATTTTCCTACAGTTAAGTAGGAATTTTCCATAAGGATAGAGACGTTTTTTTAATAAGGAGTTAGTCAAATTTACAACTACCTTGACAACTGTCACCTGATCTTGCTTCTGCTGATTCCAGTAGGAGAATATCAGGCTGTAAGTACAGTAGAGACACAGAACGGTATGTTCATCCTTTCAGACTCAGAAACGAAGGTAGGTCAGTGCTGACAATGTGTTTTGAACTGTTCCTGTGTCATATGCTCTTACAGCACTGTCAGATCCACATTCAGGTAAGAATTCATTCTCTGCCCAACAGCCTTTATCAGGACAATAATGTGTTCACTACCCTGGGTGAAGCACTAAGGCAACAGAAGGCTGAACATTTACTGAGCATTTTTAGTTGGGCAGAACACAGACATTCCTGTCCTACATGCTTTTGTCAGGATTTAGGTGTCTTCCAGAGAGCAGACTGCAGAAAGCATTCAGAAGTTCTTCTGCAAACGTGACAAGGAATAGAGACACAGAACAGACGATGGCTTTCCCAGAAGAGTAAAGACCCCAGGGATCTTCCCACATGTATTTAACTTGCTGCAGAGGTACATAGGAACAAGTACTACATGAAAAGGAGACATACAATCATAAATGTGCTGACTACCACTACATATATAGGACAGTAAAAAAGAGACCAAACTAACCAATTCTCTGAAAGACGAAGGGGAAAAAAAAATCCCTTTACACAATTACAGATGAAAACATTAGGATTAACATTTTTCTAATAGCCTAAGGGGCATATTTAAGAGTTTCCTAGGATTAATAAAAGCAGCCCTCTCTATTGAAATGTTATGGCTTGTAGAATTCTGTTTACTCAGCATTTCTGAGAATGAGGTCATGTCTGCTAAAGTCACTAGATGCAGAAAAAGTTGACCTAGATCAGTATTTCTGAGTTTCTCAATGCATGGGCCACTTTTGGTGCATCAGTCTTCATGTGTCTGCAGGTCCCTACAGTGGGCTCCACTGCCTTGAAGGGATTCAGCTACTGCCAGCTGGAGAAGGTAGAAGACAGTCCCATGTCTAGGGGGAATCAAGTTACTGACAATTGTCACTTTGCTTCCTCATTTCAGTGTGATGGCATCAGAGCCCAGAGTTTGAGGAACACTGTTTTATCTTAGAAGATGTTGCTTTGATTTTGTGTTGCTTTTATCTGACAGAGTGCAAGAGGAATGAAAGGCAGGGATTTAGAAGTATTAATTTTTTTTTAATATATAAATGAAAAAGACAACAAGCAATAGTATTTAAACCACAAACCTGAAATCCCTTAAAGATGATTTGGCCGTAACATTTTTATTCAGGTTTTGTCCCAGTACCTATTACTGTGTTGTCAATTGTCAGCTTGTATGTATCACATTTTGTTTGGTAGTCCCTTGGTGGTTCTGTTATGCTTTATCCTCTATAAATTTATGCCGCAAGTCTTTTTTTTTTTTTTTTTGGTACTAGGAAAGCATAAGCTGGTAAGAAAAAAGAAAAAAAAAAGAATGCTTTCACAGAAAGAGTTGGCATTACATCCTGAATACACATCCCTGACAAGACATGCAAATAGGCACCTATGTATTTGGATAATTATGAATATGCTTTTAGTCCCAGAACGGATTTGTATATATACAAAAACGCAGTTTTAATGCACAGGCTACACTCTCTTTTGAGGTGGAATTTGGAATATCAAAAACATTTTTCTATTTCACATTTTAGGATGTTCGCCCCATATGTATTTTGTCATAGTCTAACGTGTGCAAGAATTTTGTGTTGTTTCCATTTTATTTGCTTGCTTTGCTAACAGATACACTATCATCACATAAACCTTCTGCCCATTTAACCAAAAAGTAATCGGAGTAGTCATTGAGGTATGTAAATCTTTTTCAGTAGGTAGACTGAGCAGATGGTGTTTGAAGGCATCATGATATTCCTTAACATGTGCAAAGCTTTCATACATTCAGACACAAGTAAAATAAACTCCAACAATGATTAAAAGTATTTTTGCAATTACAGGCGAATTTTTTCATGTTACATGTTGACCTAGCCACTGGATTTCCATCACCTCTCCTCTCCGAGTAACGGGATTAGTGATAATATTACCTTGAAGTATTGTGTGTACCATATTTCTCTAGCAAAATGATCTAGACCAGAGGTAAGAATGTGTCTGTTGTTAAATGGTGAAGGTTATTCTTCTCTACATGAGGAAATCAATTGTTGGAAACTTTTTGCTAGAAAAATAGCATCCTTCCTCCCTTACATTGTTGGATTATCTCCGATTTAGGAAAGCGAGCACTGCCTTTCTCCACCCTTGCTATCTCATATTGCCTCCAGCAACTCCTGCACATCCACTGCTCATGCTAAGCAAAGCTCCCGGTGAACAGCTTCAGCCCTTGGTTCAGTGACGTGCCCATACTTAGGGAGGGAAGTTGTCATTAAGGCTGTAAGCATAATTCAATTTGGCGGCTGAAATCAACTCTGAAAAGAGGAAATCTACCACAGAAACTTTTAGGTAGCCATGGCTGCCTGGTTTTTACACAGCAGATTTAGCCCAGTGTCCTTATTGCAAATGAATGTCAACAAGAGAAGGATAATGGATTAGAGTTCTAGCAAAAACTTCCCTTATAAATTCAGCCGTTTGCCAAGTCAGTTGATGCCCTACTTTCAAGACTGTCATAGCAAGCAATTCTGAACAGTCTCTGCTTATTAAAAAATGGAGTACTAAAATCATTATCGCAATATCTTGTTGGAGAAAATTCAATTTATCAACAGGTTTGTCATTTTAAAGATGATTACAGGACTTCTTTATTAGGCATCATCTAGACTTTAGAAATAGTCGGTATGAAAATAATAGGACATAAGCCACAATAGACTTACAAATCTTTCCATTATATCAGGGAGTGGATATTTTTCTGTAAGTGAAGGCCTGGAAGCATTTCCTATCTTTACTTTAGACTCTATCAGTCACCAATTACATGTTAAAAACTGGTACTGATCACAGATTTCAGTAGCTCAGGGGCAGACCCATTATTCAGAATCTATGCATTTAAAATTTTTAAAATACCAAGCATGCTGAAATTTTCATTAAACTATAGTAAGAAATACTATTCTGAGCAGCAAGAGTTAATTTTTGAAAGCTCCAGTTCAACTTCTGCCTACGTCCTATCTGGTTAGTAAGAACATAAGCACATTTAAAGTACTTTACTGCAGGCAAGAACAACAAATCTGAGTGTAAAAATGAACTCAAACTCAGCTTCATCTAGAATAAAGAGAGCAAGACTGGCTTTACTCTGTGAATAAGATGTTCAGTACTTTACAACTTTTCAGCTATAACTTGTCACAAATAGGAATGTGAACACATAAGTGCATGTGCAGACACCCAGAGCTGGGAAAGACACCGCTTCACAGGGATTTGGGAGCAATGCAGCCTCCAGTCTGCATGCTACAGAGAAGGGAAAAGGTATAAAAAATGGGAGGAAAAGCAATTACTAATAAATGGGAATGCTGATCCATAACTGAACATGAACTACTATTTTAAAAGATTCCTTCTAGGACAATAATAAATATGAACTTGTCAAGATTATTGTTTCAACATTCTTGAATCTCTTTAGAATGTGTATAACACACTTGTTAAAAATGAACTTGTCTTTTATGTCTGGAAAGCAAAGACCCTATTGAGTCTAAATTGTATCCCTATTGGAAAAGCATCTAGTCATATGCTGATTCCTAGCAACCTTCATTCCATAACTCCTTTCTCTTTTCATTATGGACCCTTCTGCAAAGCCAGATAAATTTGTATTTTGGTAAGCAAAATGATCAAGAAAAACAGAGGGGTACTGTTGGCAAATTGGCATGATACAGAAATTGTTTTTTCTAATATTTTAGAACAGTTTCTCACCATTTCTTCACGGTTTCAGCTAGCGGAAAAGCATCTTTCATTCACATGGAATAAAACATGCTTGGGAATGGTATAAGAGGAAAAAATTGCTTCTTGGTATTCAGAGCTTTGTGTCCTTTTGATTACTTGCAAAGATACTAATTTACACTACTCTGGTATACACGGAGCTGCACGGAAGATTAGAATACCCAATGAAGAAACAGCTCTTGCCCCACAGCCATGCAATCTATAAACACAGCAGGTAATATGGAACGGGGGAAAAAAAAACCAACCAAGCAGCCAACAACCCAACCCAACAGAATAAACACAAAGTCCCTTGACCAGGTTTTAGCAGAAGAGCGCTCCTAAGTGAAGCCTTCGGAAGCTTTCTGATTGAAAGGGTTTGTATGTACATCCCCCGGCAGGATGACGTACATACGTAGCACCAAGTACGGAAACGTCAGAGGAGGTGAGGGCTGCCTCTGTGCTGGCATTTCACCTGCAGTTCAAGTTCATGCTGCAGCCCAAAGTTCCCAGTCTTCCCCCCAACTTGTACATTGACTCTCAGGCACACTGGAATTGGAGGCATATTGGAACACAGAGAACATTCTTCCAGTTAAACTAGCATTGATAATTCTTTAGGGAGCTTTACTTCAAAAGAAAATGTGAGCTTGTGGGTTTTGATAAAGTGTGCTCTCGGAAAAAAAAAGAAAAAGAAGGGGATTGGAATAGAGTGAAATGTCAGGAAAAGCAGAGTTCGGTTCAGGGTTGGATTTGTTTGTTTGTTTTTCTTTTATTTCTACATCTACTGCAGTTCCACTGTTTTCTCAGCATTAAAAGGTACACAAATGCTTTTGAGGCAGATAAAATGAGAAAAGTAAAACAGTCCTATGCTAAACAGGAACAGTAATATTTGTAACTGGAAAGGTTAATTTATTCACCTTCTTTAAAGAAGCAGGACAGAAAAAGCAGGACAGGAAGAAAACAGCTCTCTCCTGCTGCTCAAAAAAAACCAAACAAAAAAAACCCCACCACACCACGACCCAGAGAAATACGCTGCTAGGTAGAATGGCTCATGATTTTTGCATGCCACAAAGGATTTGCCTTGACACGTAATGAATTTTATTGAGGTCAAATTTCAAGTTATCTAAATACTAGTTTACCTCCAGAGATACAGGGCTCAGGAAATTATTTTGCAATAAGTCTGCATTTTTTCCTTGGCAGTGATTTGGGAAGCAGCTTGATACTGCGAAATGCACTGCTTTCAAAAACTTGTTACAGTTCTGCTACAAAAGCTGATAAAACCTTTTGTCCCTTTCAGGGCTAGAAAGCTGAGTTTTATAGATTCTTCTTTTCGTTTCCACTGCCTTACAATTTCAGTAAAGCATTACCATGCTCGTCTGGCTACACCACGACTCAGGCACTGCAATTTCCCTTAAACAGGGCTCAATACATTGTGCATTTTGGAACCTCATGGCTAGAGTGGTCAGAGGATCTCAAAAAACAGCGGCGGTCACTTCATGATTTTGCAGGGTTTATAAAATCTTAATATGCATAGAAATTTAGAACTTCCTGGCATCAAAAGAATTAGAGAAATAAAGAACTACAACAAATGGGGTTTTCTGGCTCTTATAAAATTGTATCATTAACCTTAATAATGGCATGTTTTGATTGTGGTGTGGAACAGATGAACTCTGAATGCTCATCCTTCACCCTGCTCAGGAAGCTGTGTGCTTCTCAGTCATTCAGACAGCAAGCTAATGCTCTGGATGCACAACAGCAAGAAGGTTTTGCTAACTTATTAATCTAGGCCTGTGTGTGAAGACAGACATTTTTCTTCTTTCTACTCACAGAAGTTCGTTAAAAAAGAAAATACTTTATCTCTGTATATGTAGAGATACATATAAAGAGAGATGTTCTCATATACAAATAAAGATACATAGATGCAGATTATTAATAATCATCACAACACTACTGTGTTATTTGACCACTTAGCTTGAATGATATTCCAGATGAATTTGCACAGCCCTTCTGTTAATGCTATATACAAGTAGTAAAGTAGAAGATTCTCTAACAGTTCAAAAAATAATTTAAATCTATCAATGAGCTATATCTCGTTAGGGAAATTCCTTTTAAAAGTTGACTTAGGAACAAAAGAACTGAAGAAATGTACAAGTAAAGTAAAGATATTAGGCTGAATAAATGTACCAATATGAGGTTGATCAAGTGAGATACTAAGCAGCTAATATCTAAAGTCTGTGTTGCTATATGGAAAACATAAGGAAGGTGAAACACACTCCTTTCAATATACATCCTATAAATTTCCATCTGATCTGGATTCCACTGGAAAACCTCTGGCATTTCAACCAAAGATCTCTGGGAAAGCAGAGCTCTGAAATCCAGGCAGCTACCAAAGGTCAGTGCATCTCAGTATCACTCACTAAAAAAGGACCCAGAACCTCAGGATTTTAGCATATGCAGGTTTACATTTTAAACCCACGTGAAAAATGGAAAGAACAGTTTTTCATTTATCTGGATTTCTCACAAGTTTGTAGGCTTCTGTACCATTTACAACCTTTTGAAAATCTATGTAAGCCTTCAGATTTTAAAAAGGCAGCTCTTTTGACATCCCTTTTTCAGAGACAAAAATTATCCTTAACAGAGTTTTTAATGCAGATTCTTCAGACTAAAATCTTGTTACAGATTGCTAGACTAAATTAGAGTAATGAGTTCTCCAAGCCCTGGTTGTTCTCTCAATTACTTATTGACTTAGCCTAATTCTAAACTAAGGTTAATGAACTAAAAGGAGCACGCAAATGCAATTTTTCCCTCTTTCATACAATGCTTGTAACTGTGTCACAGCACAGGATGAGACTTGTCATGAGCGGTAAAAAGGTCTGCTTGATTATTTCAATAACTTGATTTTAATTTTACAAGTCCAGTGAAAACTCCAGGATGAAATTCACCAACTATGTACAGTTTGAATGAGGATGGGACATTTTGGATTAAGGAGAGCTCAATTTCACCGTAAAGCTAGCATTAACACGCACAGCAATTATTAATGCTAGACACCATAAATTTGGCTGCATCTGCTTTAGGCCTCATAGTTACTAACAAGCAAAAATCATTGCATTAATGGAGTAGTGGAAATACAATAAAGCACTTATTATCCCCAAAAGGCAGCATGTGGCATATAGACTCTGTGGGGTATTTCTAGGAGCAGTTTTCATTCGCTCACATCCTATGGCATATAATTATCTCAAACTAACTATGACCCTGCGGGTCCTCTATTAAAATTATATTTTTGTTCCAGAATGGTGTATACATTATTGAAGCACATTATTTTGATCACTGAAAATTGACATATTGTGCTCATTAGCCAGTAAAGCTGAATATTTAATTTAAGAGGTTTGCTCCAAGTTTTTTACAGATCAGTCACTTAAAGGAAGTAAACAGGCAAAGCTGCAGAGCGGGGAATGGGAAAGATTCTTACTGAAAATGGTGCTTTTAAAAAGCAAAAAAGTGTGTCATGCCATATGCTGATACATGACACATTACATTAGGCAGGTAAGTGGGTTAATTGGACTCATTAACATCATTTCCTTTTAAAAACTTTTCGGCTAAGAAGATGAAAAGATTATTTTAATCTTTACACTTCTCTCTTACATTTTACATTTTTCACACGGGCCTTTTTTAATCAATTATTGATGATGATGATGCCTGTTGTTCTTCAAAGCTCAGCAATTATACTGCCCGCCCTCCCAGTTAAGTGTCACTGTATCAAAACTCTGGTATTTCCTTTTCTTTAAGTCCCCTCTCTCCATTGTTTTTTTTAAATAAACAAACATAGGATTATTGGATTATTGCCAGAAAAGGCCCTCTGGGTATTTTGCTTATCTGATGGCCTTCAGGCAGCCTGCTGAGCCTGCATCCTCCAAGTGCTCCTGCTGGACGGATGCCAACAGACCTCACCGTTCTGTCCCCCCGCTGAAACCACCACTGCTGAAACTAAAGCCACGGATTACAGCCGTGTCACACTCCAAAGATTGGTTTTCGTTTGCTTCCTGGCTGTGGGAAGTCCCTGTGGTATATAGGTGAAAGCTATAGGGGATGGGTCAACAGTGCTCTCTGCTGGCAGCAAGGGGAGCTTGCGGGAAACGGAGCTGGAATTCGCCTTAAAATCACCTTCAAAAGGCATGAAATACTTTATGTACGTGTCTAAGTCTAAGGCCCCGAGACATATATAGACCCGCCGATGGAAGAACGTGATTTACAAGGTCAAGCAGCATGCTCTTCGTTGCAAACAGTTTTGAAAACTATGTTACGAGTAGCAACATTTCCACTATTTATTTACATACAATGACTAAGCTTAAAGATGAAGACAGGGAAAGAAGTATTGCGGAAAATAACCATTTGAATGTACAAATATTCATCAAATGCACTTATTAAAACCGAATGCTCTGTAGTAAACGATTGCCTTAAAACAATTTAAAGATTCTTACGTGTGAGCGTGAGCACGTATGGACACACTCAGAATACTGCAGGACAGGGGTAGGGCCCTCCGAAGTTTGGAATATCTATACAACAGTTGTCTCCTACTTGATTACATCAATCTCCTCTTTAAAGGAAGACTTGAAAAAAACAAGAATACCCTTTTTAAACAACTGTTAAATATCTTAGAAGAATAACTCCATAAAATCATTCTATTTTCCAGCGTGGGTCCCCTCTAACAACAGCTAAAAAATCAAGACCAAAATCACCCACATAAATCTGCTTCTAAAACTAACTGGGTGCCATAAGCACAATATTAAGAAAATAAATTTTCTAGTATAGCCATTCCTTTGAAATAAGGGAATGCAATCCCGCTGCAGAGAACTAAGCAGTGTGCCTACTAGGTTACGTTTGAAATTCTGCTTCGGTGAGATGCTTCATCACTGCCCCTAAAGTCAGATTTCACATCACAGGCTTGCCCTGAAGTCCATGTGTACTCTGTTTTCGAACCCTGAACCAGACTCTGCTTTGCACTAGAGAGATACACAGTACCTACTGCAGTACAGTCCACTGAAATCAATGAGGAGAGCGCTTTATATCACAGATTATCGTCTGGTCAAGATACTATGAACAATAATCAAAAACATTAAAACAAAAGAGCTTGCTTGAGGGACTCAGGAAAAAAATTATTCTGTTTATCACTGCACATAGAAACTCCAGTTCGGGTGACCTGAACTACAGAAATTTTGCACAGGATGATCCTAAATAGCAGGAAGAAAATAAAACAACGTGGCATTAATGCTGACTTACCCTGGTAAAATGAAAGACCATTGCAGATTTACTTTTGTAATTTTAAGGCAGTTTGAGACCCCTAAATGGCAGATGCTAGAACAGTCTAATGTCAGTGTTAATATTTTCGTGTTTCCATGGAGCACGTGTGTCTCCATGAACCTGCTAGGGAGAGGAGTTGAGCAGAAAACCACTGGCACATTCCAGGTTCCTGAGGAACCGTGCTGCACTCACTGGGCATGGATACCAAACAGCAGAAACCAAAGGTGGTAACAAAGCGTGTGGCGTTAGTAGTTCAGGTGCTGCTGACAGGGGAGGAAAGCCCACCACACCCCGAGCTTGCAGAGCTGTGCTCCTGTTCCGCTGGAATACAGGACTCCGAGAGGACAGTATGGAAGTCAGGTGGCAGATGATAGAAACTTGGTCGCAGGATATAAAACTGGGGCACTACAACACCTTCAAACAATTGGTAACAAAGCGTGTGGCGTTAGTAGTTCAGGTGCTGCTGACAGGGGAGGAAAGCCCACCACACCCCGAGCTTGCAGAGCTGTGCTCCTGTTCCGCTGGAATACAGGACTCCGAGAGGACAGTATGGAAGTCAGGTGGCAGATGATAGAAACTTGGTCGCAGGATATAAAACTGGGGCACTACAACACCTTCAAACAAT
>NW_010231451.1:72547-82575 GCF_000690775.1 Eurypyga helias | reverse complement strand
CACAGTACTAGGCCTTCTTTGGACTGTAACTATTTTCATCCTAAAGAAAGGAACATCTAATATCGCAGATAAGATCCAAGGACACCGCAGCAGGCAGCCATGCACGATTGATTTTCTTGCTTCCTTATATTCAGTGCTGCTCCACTGGCAGGTACTGATACAAGTTTAAAAATGTTCTTGGAACTAATCTTCAGGCCACTCTTACCTGAATAAATCCAAAATGCACTCTCGCTATTTTGTAAAGGCTCCTGGGAAGCAGAGAGCCTGCGGTAGCCCTTGAAGACAGGTGACCATGAACGGTTAAGGTAGCACGGGGGTGAAAGGCAGAGGATCCATCTCAGCTCCTTCTCCTTTCCTCTCGCGTTCCCTGCTTACATCTCTAGAACGGCTTCGCCCTGAAAGGCTTCTCTTTCTGTCACTTCTGCTCAGGGCTCTGAAGGCTATTTTACCACAGACTGTAATGGAAAGATGTAGACCACAAGGGAAGTTCTGAAAAATATTTAGTGCAGGACTAGTTGTGGAAGAGAAGAGGAAACGAACAATATACACAGTTAAGTAGGACATGCAAAAAACGCTTCCACTAACGCAAGATTAAAGAATATCATTAGAAAAAAAGGTTTTGGGATTGTTTGGGGTTTTTTTCCTCATGGTCATAAAGGTCTGTAGAGTTTCAAGATAAACATGCCTCAAAGAGTTGGTGTTTATTAGGTTTGCGTTTTTATTGACTTTCCTTGTGTTCCACCTTTCAAAGGGAAGAAGTGGGACTTTTTTGAAGATCACAGGACCAGCAAGTTACACGCAGATACCACATGAGTATTCAGATCGTACCTACAAATGCAGTATAGAATACATCAGCAGCGTGTGCCTGTGTGGCTGTCTTCCATCAAGATAAAGAGAGAGAACAATGCTGCTGGGGAATTATGTGCACAAAGCTCTATGCAGCCAGAATTAAAATGAATGAGATTAAATAGAAAATAACTACATCAGGAATATGTTAATAATTTAATTAAAGTCTACCAAAGTTGAACCACAGTTAAGGTTTAAGTTAAGCCCATCAACATGCTCTGTTCTACTTGGGGGTTTTGCCACAGGTAAAATTACCTGTATGGAAACATTTCTTAATATATGAGGAATATGGGGTCAACAAAAAAGTGGTATGCTCGTTAACTTTGACAATGTTGGACTTTGCTGTTTTCTCAGACAGGCTTTTACTGACATTTTAATGAATGTTTTTGTTCCTAGAGTCTTATTTCTAGTGCATGTGAAAAACAGGAGGGCAAGATTCATTGCTCTTTTTTTCCCTAAGCTTGTTTGCTATGTTTTCATCTTTATATAACATTCAAGTCAAAACAGAAACACAGAACAAAAGGGTTATTTAATAGCAGAGCAAGTAACAACACAAAGGCCATCACTGTGAAGGACTTAGCACCAAAGATTAGTCTGACACATTAAGGAAATAGTCGTATAAATCTTAACAGACCTTTTATATTATCCTTTTAAACGACCCTATAACATTTTATCCAATCCACAGAACGGTATAAAAAATAAATACTGTGCTTTCTGGAGTAGCAGATATTGTTGACTCTACCAGGAGGAGTCAACATCTTTACCGTAAGGTGCCCCTGTCTGCATACTGTTTATCCTGCAGGAGAAGGTACAACATACAGAGAATACCTCCTTCTTTAACTTCTGTGCCTGTGCCCTGTTACAAGACCACGTGCAACTTTGCTTTCCACAAAACCAGCACAGTTTGATGTTCTAAAACAAGAGTGCATCATCACCTTAAAGGCTCAGTACCATAAAACATGGAAAATCTTTCTTTTATCAGTAGGTTTATGTAGTAAGATCAGAACCACCTTCTTCTTCAGCAGCAGTTAAAACTACACATATTAAAAAGACAATGCATTGTTTTCTACTGAAAACAGTGGAAGCCAACTTTCTCTCCTTACATTGGTTTTTGCATGACACTTTCCTACCGAGTATAAAGCATTTGAGCACTTCAAACCTGCTAACAGAAGGTGATTTTGCTTATATGATACTATGTCCTATGACTGTAAATAGTTATACTTGAAATGCACTTTTAAAGGTGGTAAGATATTGGGTTTGTTTATAAAATAGACAATATTCTGGACCGCGATAAAGAATTACGGATAGCGTTACGGTGAAACTTCCCATAATCAAGTACAGCCTACTATACAATCTTGGTAAGTCTAAAAGTCTCCAGAAATTTTAAAAAACAGGATCCTAAATATTTCAATCTTTCATTCATATGCAATCTGAGTAGATGACAAACATAACGCACTTGGATTCTTCTTGTAGAAAGCAAGTGCCCATAAAAGTGTCTGTTAGAAGTTGCCAGTAATGGTGCCATATGTTGACACCCTCAAGAAGTGGGCATGGGGATGGGCATGTCAAGTCTAACGTGGTCCTGAATCTAGACCAGTCTATGTGGCTACTCTTCCCTCGGGTACACACTCACAACGAGAATACTAGTGCTTCACTTACACCTAAGGCAGCAGGTAAGAGGGCAAGACCTTGTATTCCTTATATTGAAGGTCTTGGATTTTGTCCTTCCTGGTGACAAGTGTGTGTGCCCGTGCAGGAGATGTTTACAGTCGCATTTCAAGCGTGTCTCCCTCGCTGCAGGTCAGAAATGAGGCAGGCCAGATACTTCGCTGCGTTACTGATATTCTTCACCTGCAGCTACGGAGGGAAAGCTGTTTTAAAACAGGCCATACAGTCTCATGACAAGCACTGCATTTATATGAGGGAGAAATGAGAAAGACAATTGTTACTCCTGTTCATGAATATGACTCTTATCATTTCCCCTCTCTGCTCTACAGTTATTTGATTCATATTAGGGGTTATTTGGGTCATTTTTCCTTGAGAGAGAAAATAATGGTAACCTAATTTGAGATTTGTACCAATTGAAGTAAGAAAATGGATTCTGAATATTTTGCATAGTTGCTAAATTTAACTGAGTGTGCGGTGAAGCATGAGTTTCCAAATGTGAATAAGAGGCTTTAAACCATTTTCCCCTATTTGTTTTTAAACTACATTTGTTACTTATGATTAGCAATTTTATGTCATTTATATGCAGTGCACTGAAACTGAATTCAATAAACTGACCTTCTTCCACCTATTAAACTGAACTTGGTATTTAATTATTACGCATGCAAAGTCAAGCAGAAAAACTAAGGCACGTTTATAAATAAGATCATTGTGCTTTATTTGCAATTAATAGGAATATTTGTGTTTATTACTTTTTGTAAGAAATTTATTACTGCTTGTTTTGAATTGAAATAAACACAAAAGAATGGAACATCTGTATCAAAGTTCAAAAAACCACAACAATCAAAAGCTGTTTCATCTCATCCATTTAGTTCTACTGCACAGTCTGTTCAGTGTAACTTTTTACAACGTACTGTGCAAGAAAACAGGTCATTTAAACTCAGTAATTAGTATTACAGATAAAATGACACTGCAGCAATGTTAATTACTATAGTACTGATGTAGTATAGGATATAATGCATAATAGTCATGTCTCCAAATTTAAATTGAAGTGCAACAAAGCATATTATTGCTACACTTGCACTTCTTAAAGTAAATGAATGTTATTCAAGTGTATCATTTGTATCCATGCAGAATGTTTTTAAACAAATCACAATTCTACTTTAACTCAAAATGACATATTTCACTTTCTAATGGCATAAATTAAGGAACCTCTTGCTATAGGAACTTTTCATATAGCAGTGGAAATTATGACAGAATTATATTCCATATGAAAAATTTCCACACTCATTTTCTTTGTCATTACAGCAGCTTTAAATCAGTTTGCAAATTAAGCACAATATTCCATCTTTTTAAAAATAAAGATGAATCTTGAGGAACATTACAACTATTTGAAGTGTACTAGGAACTGGAGATATATGATCAAATTGTAATTAATTCTGTGCTACTATGGCTAAAATATCTCTCAAGTGTAAACGTAAAACATTTAGATTTTAATTAATTCTGTACTGCTATGGCTAAAATATGTGGCAATTGTAAACATAAAATATTCATAACAAAACAAAGAGACTTGCAGAGGAGGACAATGAAAGTTTTTACCTGCAGCTCCAGTAGGACTAGGGCTCCCTATTTATGAATAATTATATCTCTGCTTTTTGCAGCACCTTTACTTTTGGATAACTTTGTTATAAATATTAAAGGAAAAAAAAATGAGTTAAATTTCAGATTTGTTCAAGTGTACTTAAATAATTTATGTCAGCTGAAATGTTCCCATTTTCAGTGCAGAAGTTTTGTAATGAAGCCGCTATTCAGACCTTGCATAAAAAATATTCTAAAATCCTACTTATTTAGAAGTATAATAATCCTATTCACTGTGTTAACCATGTGCCCCTGGCTAAAATATGTACATATGGATTTAGCAAAATATTTGAATATACAGTATAAGATTCAAAGCAGTAGTTGAAGTATAACCTCAGGTTGTGCATTTCATCTCACAACAATAAGATGTATTGCTACATTTAAATGAAGGTGTGCAAACACCAAAATCCTGAAGTACACATAACTGGTTTCTAGGATTTGCAAATTATTTTGAAGAAATGCCTTTTGTTTTCTCCTCCATTTTTTTTTAGGTCAGTGGGACGATGTATAATACAGGGAGACATGTATCTCTGCGATTAGACAAAGAGCATTTGGTCAACATCTCTGGAGGACCGATGACGTACAGTCACCGCTTAGAGGAAATCCGGTTACACTTTGGAAGTGAAGACAGCCAGGGGTCAGAGCACCTACTCAACGGACAGGCTTTCTCCGGGGAGGTATGTCAATGCATTTGGAGTTACACATGAACCAGTACGAATTACTCACTTTCCATTGCTGCCTGAAGGCATTTGCAAACTAATTTGTACTCATAACATTTGTTTCCCTTGATCTACTCTGAAAATCAGGGAATTTGTTTGGGGTTTTTTTCTTGCCTATGCACTGCAAATTGCATGACATCTCTAAAACGGCAACCGCTGTATTTATCGTATGCATGGACACCCTACACTCTTCCATGCACTACTTAAAAGTTATCAAGTATCTTTGGATGGATCCTTTATATCCTCAGTAAATGCAAACACAAGGTAACAACAAAGTAATACTGAACGTGCTTCAAGTTCTTACAAAAGTGCTACATTTGCTACTCGCTGGTGTATAACGCTCTGAGGATCATTCTGCCTTTGCTTCATGTAAAAATAAGGTGATACTTAATGTCAGAGATGGTTCCACAGAAGCCTGTTGTTCGGCTCAAGAAGTAAAGTTAACTCCACAAGTAAACCCTGGCAGAAGTGGTACTTGCTTTGTATGTTAAACACATGTCTGTAAGTGTTTAATGCAAATGCCATAATTTAATTATCTTGATAGCTACTGCAGGGTAGCCCATTACTCTTGCTGGGTAAATATTTTAGTCTTGTGTATGGAGCACTTTTTCAAGGTGTATAGTAAAGTTTGCAGACTCTCTGGTAGCTAAAGCAGAATCTTTCCATTCTTCTTATGTAGAAGCATTTTTACAGAGGGGAAATGCACAGGTTTTGCAGTAGCCCATCCTTCATCTGCTTGTGCCATGTCTGTGAGCTATCTGGCATCCAACGCTACTCCACAAATCTTAAAAATCAGAATACTGCTTCAGAATAACTGTTTTACTGTAGGAATTATTTAAAACATACTCAAGGTATCCATTTTTAGTTCTTTCAGAAGACCAAAAAGGATAGTTTTTCATAATAAAGCACTTATTTTCTTGGAGATGAGTAATCAAATTACCATCTGCGCTATCTATCACAGACTGTGGTGATGAGTCAGTTAATGCATGGCATTTTCTTTGGCACTACGCGACAGCAGTTATTTAAGAGTAGGAAATTAATTGCAGAGTTGTCAAATGATGGTATTATAATTGATGGTGATCATTTGCTTTGTTTCATAAGCTACATAGATGTATAATATAGCCAGTGGCAGCTTTTTCATGAAATTATTCATGTCTCACACAACTGACTTCTGGTTGCCTTCCTTATATTCTACAATAAGTGAACATGTAATGTATTACTCCTTTAAGAGCTGAAAGTTAAGTATGCTGTAGTAAATAAGGTCTTTGATTTGCTAGTTGGACTTACAGAAGAGCAATATTCAAAAGAAAGCATTTGAACAAGAAAGGAAAAATCTGGTTGAAACATACCTGGTATGATGCATCAGCATAATTTCAGATACTTTCAAGAGAGTTTCTAAGTTATAAACTCAAAGTATAACAAAAAATAAAAATGTAGAGCATTGTTTTGCATTACTTAATGTTCAAACTTAACTTAGGCTGTTCTGGTTTTAAATGTAGTTTTGAAGTACTATTAACATTCAGTATTATTTGCTAACAGAGACCTCAAGTTCTTCTTAATAAAAGCAGAAAACCTAGCTAAGTGGAAACCGCTGGCAGTCAGTCATGCACAGCTGGATCCACAGCATATGCAGGAGTCAGCTAGTTATCTGAATTCCTCCTGCAGTGAGTAGAAAGAGATTAGTGTCTTCAGATGATGATCATTCCTGATAGGCAGAGATGCATCTCTTAGGACAGGAAAAATCACTTTGTGGACATGTATCTCCCTTGACAACAGAGCAGAGACAAACAACAGCCGAAGTAGCTTAGACTAGACTCCTCCATTTCAGATGACAAGATCAATTCTGTCCTTTGAGGATGTGTTTTTCAGAGTTTTAGATAACCATTTTGGGCAGCTGGACAAGAAAGTTCCAGTAAGGTCAAGTATTAATTACTAATTTGAACCTGCATCTCCACAGTTAAGTCTTATTTAAGGAGCCGACTGAGAGCCTATGGGTCAGGATTAAAGGGAAGGCAGGAACAGGTGACATTATAGTGGGGGTCTGCTACAGGCCACCCAACTCGGACGACTAAGCTGATGTGGCCCTCTATAGACAGATAGGAGCAGCCTCACGAGACCCCACCTGCAGTACTGTGTCCAGCTCTGAGGCCCCCAACATAAAAAGGACGTGGACCCATTGGATTGAGACCAGAGGAAGCCCGTGAAGGTGCTCCAAGGGCTGGAGCACCCCTCCCGTGGGAACAGGCTGAGAGAGTCAGGGATTTTCAGCCTGGAGAAGAGAAGGCTCTGGGGAGACCTTATCACAGCCTTTCAGTACCTGAAGGGGCTACAACAAAGCTGGAGAGGGACTTCTTACAAGGGCCGGTAGCAACAGGACAAGAGGTAAGGGCTTTAAACTGAAAGCGGGTAGATTCAGATTAGACAGAAGAAACAAATTCTTCATGGCGAGAGTGGTGAGGCTGCTGGATGAGGCTTTGAGCAATCCAGTCTAGTGGAAGGTGTCCCTGCCCCTGGCAGGGGAGTGGGAACTAGATGATCTGTAAGGTGCCTTCCAAACCAAAGCATTCTATGATTCTGTGATTTATAGAACCTATACTGTTTCCAAAGTACAAGCACAGATTCAAATCAATCATGCTGAATAGCATGGGTGCAAATTTTCAGTGAAGGACAGCAGCTGACAGTATTCTCAGAATATACATCCACCCATACAAGTGCTGTCTGTATAAATAAGTGATTTTTGATAAGCTTTCAGTACTGGAAGATGTAATGTCTCCAGTTCCCAGCAACTACAGTAAGAAAACTAGACAGGCTAGCTGACTTTTTGATACAGTACATGTCTTCATAATGTAACATATGCTTTCAAGTCTGCTGCTGCTAATTACTATCACTTCTGCATTGGATAATGCTCTCAGAGGAGATGGGATAAAGAAAGATAACTGCATAAGTGCATTAGTCTAATATAGCTCGTGCAGGTAAGAACAGCAGTGACTATTTTCTGGGTTAGGATCTAGCAGGTGCAGACAACCAGAGAAAAATCATTGCGGGATAGCACTGACTGCTAATTGCATGCTAACTCCCAGGACACTGCCTTGTTACTGCAGTGCTTATTTGTGTTGGAAAAACCCGCTATGGGCTTTATTGAAACCTCTGTTCTGATGTGGAAGTGTGACAGATTCCAGTAGATCACAATCACCTCACTCCTACTCCTCCTTCCCTCCACTCCCATCCATCACTGTCCCCTCATTTTCATGGGGGGCTCCAATGCACGTTGAAGTCAGCACATTGCAGAGAGTAGGGGCGTGTGGGGAGAGGTCAGAGGAGAGAGCGGTACCTCTTCCTCACAACACTGGCAAACTATTAGATTAGCTCACGCATTAAATCCAAGTGTAGGCAAGGCAGAAGCATTTAAAGAGCCCCAGTGTATCTCCAATCAGCTGCAAAATTCCTGGAAATCCCACCTAACATCCATGTCAAGCAAGAAGTTTGTTCTTAGGGACTTTTTTTGCCTAATGAACTCGTTCTGCAAGCGGGCAGGTGCTCAGAGCAAGCTAGAGAACACTGGAGTGGTACCATGGCATGAAAAAAAAAATTTTTTTTAAAAATCCAGAAATAGCAAATTGCTTAAAAATATGGTGTGGTCTGAATGATACTGAGAGGCTTGTAATTTCCAGGCTTTAACATTTAACTAGGTGTTAAAGGCTGTCAAGAGAGATCTCTACAATAATCTGGTTACCTTTTAGCCCCTAATTATTACTTTAGTAAGCAGAATAACTGAACTGATGCTTAAATAGTTTGAGTGTAAAGGCTCTAAAACTGTGCATCAGATTATCATCAATATGTTTGGCACTGCTAACGTGGAAAGAAAAGCAGGCTTTGGAATGCTTAAATAAATAAGTCGAGCATTACTTGTCCCGCTGATACGTACTTGAGTGTGTTTAATTCCCTACTCTTTGCATAAGCATCCTACTGTATTATAATGATTTAAAAAAATCTTGGCTCAAGCAAAGTCCCCAACTAAGACACCAATCATTGTGTCTGCTGCCTAATGCGTCTATGTAAAACAGTTTTTAATGCTTCAGAATGCATATCATTTAATGAGAAAGACCATCTTCTTTTCAGACAGCAGCAGGGCAAAATACAGCAGAATTTACCAGAGTTAAGGCAATGTCTACCTTGTTAAAATACAAAGGTAACAATCTCCCAAAGGTTCATGGTGAAAATTAACTTTACCACGTGGCAACATCATAAAATCCTATACCTTCTTTTTTTTTTCCCTAAGCAGAAGAATTAAAAATGTGCTACAGGAGACCTCCAGCCACTTTATGGCTGTACATTATAGGAGCCTTATCAATGTAAAGGCAGAAAGGCAAGGAGCTTAATTATTTGGGGTTATGCACTTTTCACAAACTCTGTAGCTGAAGATATTCAAACAGAAGACCATAGCCCACAACACATGAAAAAATAGACGACTTCTCCGCCCACCAAGCCACCCTTCGAAAGCCCATTGAGGTAAACACACAAGGATTTCATCTGCTACATAGGAAGTAAAATGAAAGCCAGAATTCTGTGCAGAGAAATGAATACATGCTGCAAACTGTACACAGTTACAAACTGGGATTTACTTTTGCTGCTGCCACAAGCCGCCAAGAAAACCAACTAAATACAAGAAAATGGGAATTCAAAGGGGAAGGCTGGAAATTCTGAAATACTAGCCTTCTCCTACTACTGCGACTTCTTTAACTGCCGTCATATTCTGTGAGTTGAGAACTTCTAGTGATAGCAGAGGATTACTTATCAGAGATCAGCGTTGCAAATCCAACCTCTGATATTTTTAGAAGCAGGACTGTCAGATAGACAGCCTATGAGAAGCAACTGTCCAGCTGGAATAATTTAATCCATCCTGCTGCAGAATTAGAGTAGTCTGAACTGTTAAATCAGAAACAGTGGCTCCGTCACGGAGACCTGTACACCTCTGACTTGCATGTATGCTTCCAAAGAGCCTCCCCAAAAATGTTAATGTGTGTATAGTTTATTTCAAAAAACCCAACAACAACAAAAAAATAACAGTTCAGTTGTGCCTGACATGTGACATTTGGCTCAAGACCCTGCCTCCTTTTCTAACCTACAGGTCAGTTCTGCACAAAAGCCCATTTTCTCCAC
>NW_010231451.1:0-72532 GCF_000690775.1 Eurypyga helias | reverse complement strand
CCTACACTGCCCCAGTATTTAGATTGCTCTCCCAGGTTTGTTTTTTTGTTTTGTTCTCCATGGGAAGCCTCACTGATGTGAAGATTTGTGCGCCTAGCACGGCTCTTCATCAAACTCTGCTAGCGCATAGTCCGTCCTTTTCCTCAGGAAAGGAGCATTAAATCAGCTAGCGATGTCCCTGAACAGGAGGACGGGACTGTCCTGCTGCTTCCTAACCGCGTTCCTTCAGGTGGTTACACCACGGAAGCTGAGCTAGCCCTAAGCCTGCCCCTACGACGCCTTGCGACGCTGGCACTCCTGCCGACAGCTCGCTGAAAGAAGTTGGAAATCCAGCTCTGTCAGTGGCCACAGGCCGTCTGTATTACATTTTGGAGCCTTTATTGGAAATGATGCAGGTCATTTTTAAGTATTTCAGACAGAAGATAAGTTTACTGTACTCCGGTGCTTATTAATGTTGAAAAATAAGCCTCTGAGGAAAGTACCAGATGAGGGAACACATGTCTAATGGAAGGGTGGTTTAGTAAAATCTCTATAACCTTCAGATTAATGTTCAGCTTCAGAGGAGAAAGTCAATAGGATAATGAATTAAATTGCTATAGGAACAGAATATAAATCAGAAAGAGGTGGTGCTATTGTCATCACTACAGTATAAGGAGACTGTTCACATGAGTAATTCAAAATCAGTGAGAGATGAACATGGGTATTAGTTGCAGGAAGGTGCCTCTGTCTGCCCTAAAGATTAGAGGTGCTTGCACCCAAAATTTTATAAAATATTCATGTCCATAAAAACCACAGCTACAGTCCAAAAGACACTTATTCATCAACACATACTTATTGTGTTTTTCTAAACCAAAATCAATTTTATATTTTAAGTTAAATGGGTTTTTATTGCTGGTTAATATAAAGTAAAATAGGATCGAACAATATATTAGCACAAATAGAGGGATATTCACACCAGACTGTGGTCTGCTAATTTAAGAGCTCTGAATCATCCAATGGAAATTCCTTTCCACCCTCTAGTGACTTTACAAGGAAATCAGGCTCTAACTGAGATGTGTTTTAGCAGCAGACTGCTTGGCCTGTCTCTCCTCTGAAACTACGTGGAGCTGAAATGGCTGTCTCCCTCTGGACAGCTGAGCCCTTTGCTTTTAAAAGCGTAGTCCGTAGGAAACAAGAAGTATGGTCCAAGGAAGAACGCTGCCAAGATAATCTGGGCAGCGAAGCTTGCAGAGAGGCATACTGGAAAGCTGTGGGGTTTGATAAGCAAAACTTATCAAAACCATTTTTTCAATGTTCCCAAAATTCTTCCCAAAGAAAAATGAGATAATAAATCAAGATGCTAAGCAAAGGTTTTGTTGACTAAAGTGTCATTAAGATGCTAAGGCTAATGCACTTACTGCACCTGAAACCAGCAATAAAATAGTAGGTGACCAAGGTACAGTATACATGCAACAGGAAGATAAAAGTTAATGCTTTAATTTACTGTATATTTTTTCTATCAGATATGGATCGTATTGTTCCAGAACCACTGTATGAAGCAATACACAATAACTTACCAGAGCCTGTTTGTACAAACATGTAATTTAGATTACATAGTGTGTTCAACTTTTGCACTAGGTCCTCGCTTCCAGGGCTGTAGATGAGAGTGAGCAGAAGCTAGAGAGACAGGTCAAAATGCTCTGAGACTCCTGGGAAAAGCAGAAAACCTCGACAGCCCTTATGCTCCCTGTAGAATGCAACATCTAAATGAGCCTTCTACACACCTACAGACACATCAGGCATAGGAAAAGGGGCCTCTCAGCTCTGCAGAGCCCAGGTAGCTTGCAGTCCTGCACGGCAGCTCAGGGCCAGCCTTCTGCCTGAACCCCGCCAGTCTGAAAGGAAGCAAAGGGTAGGAAAGTTTGGGGCACATAGCAATAGCACAAGTGAACTTATCCCCCGGCGGCTACGTATGAATATATTGAGGGACAAGCTATGAGCTATAAAATAGTTGCAGGTTTCATGATGTACTGCAAATAATTTCGCAAAATCTAATACTGCAAATCTGAATGCTAGGTTTTATTTCCCAGATTACCCATGTTATTTTTTCTACCCTCGTGTACTTGTATTTCTTAAGCAATTCAAAGCATCGGAGCCACGCTTGTTTGACTGTTACTTTGTTGGTGGATAAGAAACAGGTCTGCAGATAAAAATGCAAACTGATTGCTGTACCCAATTCCATTTACGGGATTTCATGTTCCATTAGATTTGGTAGTTTTTTGGTCTGGGTTTTTTTTTGTGGGAGATTTTCAGCATTATATACACTTGCCTGAGTTACAGAAAGAATTGTGGGGAGAGAAGATGAGAGAGAGTGATTCCTTGAAACCAAAAGCTGAAGATGGGTGGAAAGCCTGGCAGTAACCGAGCCATCTCAAGCTACATGGCAGTAATAACAATTTTAAAGTGCTGGTCAGAATAACCTGTTGACATCCAGATATTTTGTAAGCAGCAAAAGGGCAATATTCAAAACACAGTCAGCATTTCTTATTGAGGAAGCTGCTTCTTCTGAACTGCTGGTGTTGGAAACCACCAAAAAGATGCCTTTCCAGGAATATGGAACTGAAATTTTCGTGGTGTATTTTGCTTCAAAATGCAGTAAAATTCCTACACTAGTTATGTGCTAAAAATGCATCTTAATCCTTAATGACCTTCAAAAGCAGTTTCATCTTTTAAGACTTTTGAAGTGGAATATTTGACTTCTAACTTCTGTTCCTTCCTGGGGTGTTTTGTGGTTTGTTTTTTTTTTTTTGGCTAGAAGTCATCTTCAATTGATGGGTAATATACATGTCTTAAATAACAAATCCCAAAACTCAATAGTCAGAAGTTATGGAATCAAGTGAAGGTGTAGCAACTATAAATCATTGATCATAAATGCATAAATAGAAAAATGCACCACAAGTAAAACTCATTTTTGTATGAGTGGCTGCATTGCTAGGCAATGCCAATATACTCCTGCAATCACAGTCTTAACACTTAGTGCTGTTGTAATCATACTGCCATTTTTAAAGAAAAATTAGATTCTAGAAATAACAAATTTTATCCTTCCCTTAGGAAAAAACCTTAATTACACAAATCAAGTTATATAATGTCCAAACTTTATATTAGCAATAAAGAATTTTACTTCATGTATAATCAGCTTCTCATATCGTAAATACCATTCATGGTTTTTTTTCACCTTTCTAAAAGTTGATCAGCAGTGGAAATGTAACTGAGGTTTTTTACCTACTGTTTTGCAAGTGAAAGAATTTACAGTTCATACTATAGGTCTAAGTGTACATTTTATGATAGCACAGATAAAATGGGAAAAGTTTAATGGTTTTATTCGAAGTAAATTGTAATACAATATTTCTCTGGTGTATAAACCATGGAAGCTTGGTTCCTGCACCAACAGGGAATCAGGATTGGACCTAGATACAATTATTAATATTATCTACACATATATGGGTGTTCCTTGCCAGAAAGCTTTCCTTCTTCGGAATTTACTTTTCTGAATCTTAGGGACTATCCATCCATTAGCAGACTTATAGGAGCTATCCAAACAAATTACAAGCTCTATGACAATGTTAGCTTATATTAATGTAGCACATGACACAGCAAAATATCTGCTGCTTGGAATAATAAATATTGAATTTCTTAAATACTGAGTGATACAGATCCCTTTAGTAATAAATATATTTTTTGCACATGTTTACTTTTCAGTTACCAACTGTTCTCATTTAGGTGGGGGGAGGGGGAAGTGGAAGAGAGTGTCAATGTACTGAGAGCACAGTCTGTCACAGACTATAATCTAAATCCCTTTGGTGCCTCAATTTTAAAATCCAGCATCATAAAGCAATAAGGTGGAGTTTTTCTGCTTAGAGTAGCAGCTGTAGGATTTGCTCTTTTCAACCACTGGGACATTAAAACATTCAGCACTCTAAACCCCCAGTGTCACTTATGAAGTATTCATTTTGTCTCATTCCAAATTATTATCATTTGCTTGGGGTATTTTACTTGCCACAGAATTATTCTTCTTTAATTAAAGAGTAAATTCAACTCTGCAGCCAGAAAACTACACCCGTTTTGAAAAGGGGGTTACGTTACTTGGTAATGATTTTTCCATGACACTTCTTGTAAATTTTAACTTTTTCCCCAAATGTATTTAATGTAACATTCCACCGAAAGGAGAGATCAGACTAACTTCTTATACAAAAGCTCTTACAGCTATTATGGACAACCACAAAAGAAAATAAAAAGCAAGCACGTGTGATTTTTTACTATCTTCGCAATTTACCAAAACAATAAAAAAACCAGCGAGCAATTATTGTAAACATTACCCTGGACAAGACTCTCTTGAAGGCAGTGGACTTTTGTCTGAGGTCAAACGGTATGATTTGTTATTTATATACAAGCCATGGACATCAGACTGTAACAAAACATAACACCCGTTTAGCCCAGCCTCTCATGCGGCCTGGGCACTGGAGGATAAATGCTGGCAATCAGATCATAAACAGGACAACCCGGAGTTAATAACAGCTGGGAGACAACACTTCCAAGCTAGTGATCCATCACCATCCAACCCGGTGAAGTTCCTCAGGCACTTGTGCATGTTTGGTGCTGAGCACTCCCATACCCACATACATCTGGAGTGCAACGTGTTTAATGCTTATGTGCAGTCATAACCCACTAGTTCTGAGAGCAAGCATGGTCCTTACAGCCCAGAGTGGGAATTTGCTTTGGAAGCCACCTTCTTCAGTAATTTTTATGTTGCTCTGTACAAATGGAAGAGCTTCAGGCAGCACAGGTGACCCTGGTTTCCAACAGTCTCAGCGTGTTGGCAAGGCACACTCCTGGGAGGCAGGAGTTCCTGGCCCACACCCTTGTCCAAACTGGGCACAAGATGCAGCCAAGATCGCAGGAAAGGTCTCCCCATCCTACATGGATGCTCTGGTCACTGTGACTTGGGACTGAATGGTGGGGGGACTACATCCTCCTAGGATGGAATCAGGATCTCCAGCCCAGAAGTCTCCCTCCTCCCTGATAATAACTAGTGCTTCCTAACACAGAGTGGCAGCTGCAAACCCCTACCATTACCTCTCTAACCTCAGCTTATTTCTGTAGCTTCAGCTACTCCTTTGTTAGGTCTGTGTCCCTTACCATATGTTTAATCGCTTCTCATGAGGCATTTTGGTGTCTTAGTAAAAAGTCAACTAAATCATGTCGATTCTCGCTGCCTTTTTATTACGTTTTCAGGGAACGCTGTGAGGTTGTGGAGTTACAGTTTTCATTTAGCATACTGACTTGACCTTCCACCATCACTGTAGACCTTTCCTTAATTAAAAGCACACAGGCATACACTGCCTCCCAGAAAGTCAATATACCTAAAATTTGAGGTATTTTATTTTAACCAGCTAGGTAATTGATACTTTCAATAAGGACTGACAAGGAAATATTTCTAGATCTTGTTTTCTTTAGACAAAATTGTGACAGATAATGGATTAGGGTATTTTACACACAATAAAGGGAAGCAAACTTAGGTTTTCATTATCATCACATAAACATGCCTTTCTAAAATGATTACAATTACATCAGTTTGTCAGGCATACCTGCCTTTAAAATAGCACGTGATAGTAGGCACAGTAGCATCAGTGTTAACACTGCAAAGAATTAGAATTGGCAATGTTAAACCACATTTGTTCAAAGTCCATTTTTCTTTCCATTTATCTTTTAATATCTCACTTTTATCTGTCCGCACTCTTAACTCTGTATAAACTAACTGGACATTACTGCCACACCTGCCAAGATTCACTGGATTAAGACTCAGTAAAAATGCATTCTATTCAGTCACTTTTCAGCGTGGTTGGCTTTTTAATCTAAGTTCCATGAAAACATTTCCTAACCGGCAATTTGCCGTAGGCACATTAGAAAAGCACCATATACAAGTTATTACTCTGCAAGATCTATCAAAGGCAAGAAGAGTTCTGGATTTTAGCTAGAAAGGGCAAGTCCATTACTGTCCATCTCTTCCCATCATCTTCAATTTTATTTACTCTTTCTTATCAAAATATAAACATGCTACTGCCATCTAGTCTCTGGAAATTCTGCTAATAACAGAATCAGTTGGCAACACGGTCTTAATCTGCTTAACCTTCAGAATAGGACAGGTCAGAAACAGCTGTCACATTCTCTCAAATGCCTAATTCCTATGAATAAAAAATAGTTTGGGGTTTTTTTTAAGGCATATACAGTGTAAACAGTATACATTTGGCATATTTTGTTAGGTGAATTTTTGCTCTTTTCACCTTTGTCAGAGGAAATGGGGAAGAAATTGCTAATCTAAGCACAAAGTGATCAAGGACTGAGCTATCAATTCTATACAGTTATCTCCAACCCAGCCTGATCCTTTGAAGTCTATGTCCAAAGCACAGCATGCAGGTATGGTCCATCATTTTTTGTGCTTATACAGGACTTAATCTTACAGCATCCATGGCTGCAGGAGCTCAGCCACCCAATTCTCATTACCTGCGTTTTTTCCTCATACCATGTAAGTTTTAAATACCCCAGTGAGGTTGTGTAGACAGAAGTTTCTTCCTCATGCTTCAATCCACCAAACTGTCAATGCAATATGTTTTACTGCACTAAAATTCATTACATAAAACAGTAGAAGAGCATGGCTTCCAAACTGTGGTTCTGCTAAGATTCTCCAGAAGAAGCAAGAAACAAACCTTTATTCTTTTATTTTTTTCTTTTTTGAGAGAACAAAAAAAAAGCTTATGGTAGTACGCATAAATGACGAATTAGCATACTTGTCTGAAATAAGGAATTCTGATTCAGAAAAGGATAGAGACTTCTTATTAGTAAGTGTACTACTGTCAGGGGCTTTAACAGGAGACAGGTTAGTGTTCATTACTTGCTCTCTACACAAAACACAGGGAAGGGCCAATAAAATATCATAAAAATACCCAACCAGTGAAAGCATAATTAAAAATACATAAGGTGTTTGCATCATGGGTGAAACCTAAAGCCCTCTTTACCACACATCACTTTAAAAGGACATGCCTATACTTCAAAGACAGAGACTAGCAATCAAAGAGATCCTCAGAGTTCTGGTCCCACATTCTGCATACTGTGAAGTTACTTTGTTTCTTGGGGTTTGTGGATTGTTTCTAAAGAGTATTGTGGCATTTGGCCTGTGGAGCCAGTTGTACCCGAAATACAAATTACTGCACCCAAGGTTGCTCCAGTTAAGTTAAATTTTGGCACATTTTGAGCCATTTTTACCTTCAGAAAAATGGTTGCAGTGAGATATTTCCAGCAACATGGCTAATGGACAAGTTGAGGAGAACGGTGCTGCTGTGGTTTTAAACACTACAATCCATCCCTGACCGTTCCTGCTTTAGACATGGGGGCCATAAGAGAGACATCAGGCAGGACTATCTCCATGCACATCCAAGGCTGTCAATAAGAGCCTAATCCCAGGAGTTGTGGTTTAAGGCTAATTTCTCTAGAGAAGCCTGAAAACTCCTGTGTTTTAAGTACGCAGCTTGTCCCTTTGACAATCTGCCTGTAGCCACAAACAAAACTTTCTGCACACTTAGAGCCCTGCTGAGGGGAGAGGCATCACAGGAAAACCAGCGAAAGGTGGAGTGATGAAGACATCAGGTCTCCAGGCTCTTGGCTAAATCACAAGACAAACTGGCAGGAAATCAGGGAGATTTCTGGTAGCCTCTGCTGGTGTTTCAGCAAAGTTTCTTTGAAATCAAGTTCCCTCCACAAGGTACTTCAGTTTTCACACATCAGCATTTTCCTGCAAAACCCTGTTTCAGGGAAAAAAAAAAAATCCCAACTAGTTCTGCTTATGATTAGTGTAAGGTCTTATTCTGTGTGAAGCCCAAGGGTGTGTTCAGTTAAGAGGATTTTCACTGTTTGATTTGTAGCTTAGAGCCTCCCTATCTACTGTTCCTAAATCACAAAAGGCACAATAGAGGAGCTGTTCTTCCTCCGAACTGGTAGAGCTATTCCCTGGGGCAGTTAATTAGGGGGGAAAAAAAAAAATCCCTCTTATTCTGCCAGATTCTAATGAATGTCTGTCTGTTTCATTCTCATAGGATTTTCTTTTAGAAATCCAGGAAAACGATGAAAGGAAAAATGGCAGGGTAAAAAAAAAAATAAATAAAAAATTAAAAATCAGTAGCTGAAGTTCCAAAAGCCTTTTTCCTGTGGCCTATTTCAAAATACATACCTACTTTTAACACATACTCAGTACTGGAAATGAATACTTCAAAGAAAGTTGGAGATCTTTTACTAGAACGCGGAGCTTTCAGGCAGCACGTTTAGGGTCTATCCCCACAAATCTTCATATTCATTAACAGCCCTACTGAAATAGATGAAACCACAGGCATGCCAACAATTGTAAAGTAGGGTTGAATGTGAGTTTACAGTGCAGTTGTTACTGTCAGAAGCCCAGTACAGTGGGTCACAAGACAAGGAAAGCAGGATGCAATACCTAGGATTTAAAATATTTAAATCCATCTAAATTTAAAATGACTGTGATGTCATATATGAACTTCACATTCATTTGTTCTTATGTGATGTACATAACGTATTAAGGAAATAATAAAGTATCTAGAAATTGCTAATACTATAGAAATTATCAAATTATTAGAGGGAAACCAGAACTACTTCACTCACACAGAAGAACACATCAGTTTTGTGATGCCATCTGTCTTTCAAATGATCTTGTAAACTCATCAATATTTTGGTTGTGATCATCAAACGATCTTTGGGCAGCTTGAAGTAGATCGATTTTACCTGTGTACTGCTAGATGGTATTCCTTATTTTTGCACTGAAAGTGGCAGCTTATAACTCAAAGTGAATGACCATTATTAAATCTAAAGATGTACCTAGTTTAAAACAAAAATATATTAAAAAGGGGGAATTTAGAAAACCAACATTATTTCTGAGCTGTAACTTCTTACATCAGCTGAAAATCTGCCCTTTAATGTCTGTGAAGAGGCAAATAAAAGTGCAGTGAAGACCTGGAAGAGACCAGCTGTCTCCTTTTAGTTCGTTGTTTTGTTTAAAGTTGGGCCTGAATCAAAAACCTAATTCAGACACGTCCAGTGTTTGGAAGCGGTCACATCCTGGTCCCCTTGGATATTCAGAACTGCTGAGAGCGGCTCACAGCAGACACTAATGATAGCCTTTGTAATGCTTTTTGTCGAATGCTTTACAGTCATTAACACGTTCCCCATTAACTATCAATTACCTTGCAGTGTAATTATTTTGCCCATTTTACAAATGGGCAGACTGAGACAGAGAGGCTGAGTCAACTGCAGTCATGACAACAGACCAGAAAATGATATTTCCTGGTGTTTCCAACGTCCTAGAAATTTTGGCCACCTGATTTCTCAAAATTCGTTCATAGTGCTAGAGGAATAACTTAAATAGGCAGGTCTTGTCTGTCATTTCTTTGCCAAAAGTTAATCACCCCAATACACACTGCACTGTGCAGAATACAGCATCCAACTAAACTAAAGGAAAATCCTGACTTTCCCACCATATATGCACAATACCCTGCCACAGAGAAAGTCTTTTATCATCTATACCTAAACCTGACCCTTACCAGCTACTTTTTAAAGTTCCAAACCTGGGAGGTAAATAGCAAAAGAGGCAGATGAAAACAGCACCAAGTAGAGAAGACCATAGTATAATAAACATGACAAGCTGAGTACGTCTCAAAATACTTCCTTCTGAATTGCAGTGGGGATGTAAGCATAATAAAAGTCAATGAAGCAGTGAAAATAATTTACAAGATGTATCCTCAAAGTTCATAGAATGCTGATATGGTAAATATATTTTAAGATGTCTCTAAATATATAGTAATTTTTCTTTGTATGTGTAGTCTCCGATTTTCTGAATCATTTAATTATTTTGACACTCTTCAAACTTTGATATGTTGATTGATTCTAATCAGATCTGTAACTGAATAGCTGTTTATAAAACTGCTGTTAATGAAGAAAATAAAGCAATTAATCCTTAAGATACACATATTTAATTTGAATGCACTGTTCATCTGTGTGGAAAGTGGACCCTTACCACTTTCTACAAAACAAACTGTATTATGTTAAGAGCAGCAAAACAAGCGACAGGCTTCCCTTGTACTTTTAATTCATATTGGAAATCTAATATACAGCAGTGGCCCTATGTGTAAAAATAAAAAAGCAGCGTATGGCTGTGTGACACCTCCAGGTGCAGGCAGTAAAACCATCGCCCATAACTTGAGAAGGAACAGCATAGCCTTTGTAATCTGAAGTCTGAGACCTGCAGCGATGCTTCAGCTTTCACACTTTTGGGCCAACTTTTCTAGAGTGGTCAGTCCAACGAGAGCTACAAACTCTATGTGCATATTACTATATACACACAGGATGCAAAGAGCAGCAATTGAATGCTGAGCTGTTTCGAATGAATGATCTACTATTAATAGTTTGCTAGGTGAAAATATTTTCCTTTTTTGCCTAAGAAGCTGTCTTCAGCGTTTTGTTCATGGAAAATTTTCCTCCTCCTCCTATTCTGAAGTAACGTGAGCAGCTCCTGCTTCAGGTAGACTGTACTATGGGATTGCTAACACCTTTATTGCCTGTATTCCTACTAGTAACAAATAGGGAGAAGGGTAAAACTACTAACAGTGGAGGATCCAGGAGGAAACGAGTGTCTGAGGAACTGACAGACCCCAGCTGCTGGTTGCCCTTGTCTTTGGTCTGTTTGGCTCATTGACTGCAGATGAGCGCATCATGGCAGCAGCATCCTCATTCGTACATTTGTTTGCTCTAAAGTTTTGTCTATCCTGAGGTTTGAGCTTGTTTTTGTAATATAGACAGACCTATATTGTCAAAGGTCCTTCGTTGAAACAAAGTTCCTGGAAAACACAAGCAGATACTGCAGAAGCCATTGGCAATTGAGCATCACTCACATAACATTTCCTCATCTACTCTGCAGCTGTGACCTGTAATGAGGTTTGAGCTTGTTTTTGTAATATAGACAGACCTATATTGTCAAAGGTCCTTCGTTGAAACAAAGTTCCTGGAAAACACAAGCAGATACTGCAGAAGCCATTGGCAATTGAGCATCACTCACATAACATTTCCTCATCTACTCTGCAGCTGTGTGCCAGCCAAAGGGACCATAGTGTATTATCTGAGTCTTTCTAAGTAGTAGGAATTACATTGTCAAAGTAGATCTACTTTTTACCCATTACGAAATTGTTCACCAGACTTTCAGTTGGCTGAGTACAGTGTAAGTATGAATGAGTGAATAAAACTACAGAGAGCTGTGAGCAAGCTACTGCTGATCTTCTAGGCCTGCATAATAACTTGTCCCCGTTCCACCCATGAAACTCCTCCTGATGGCAGGAGGATTTGTGATGGTTGCCAGATGCCAGGCCCCAACTCCAAAGGGTTCCATTTACAAGTGGATATTTCACTTGTGAAGCACATCAGGAGCATGAAAGATGTTAAAAAATAAGTTCTGTTCTACTGTTCCTTGCTAAAAACTTAGAAGTTCTAGCAAAGATAATGTCATCACATCATCAATGAGAAGTACAAATGCCGTACTTAAACATCACTACTCAGAGTCTGAGCAGTTTTAATGTGTTCTCCCAGCTATGTTCTATGTTAAAGACAGTGCTCGTGTCACTTTTTTTTTTTTTTTTTTTTTAATAAGAACAGCCTAGGTACTTTGTAGTGCTTCAAATAACACAGAAAGCACTTTGCTAAAAAATTACAGAATGTAAAAGTTTAGCTCTCCAAAGTTGGGAAATGGGAACAGAAAAGCTGGTGATGCATCCATTAGTGTGTTTGCCTGTACAGTCTTTTTTTGCCTCCTCCTCCACTTTCTCATCTGATCTGCCACAAGGAGATCAGACAGAGTGAATCAAACAAGTCAAAATAATTCAGAATGTTGGGCTTTTTTTCAGCCACAACATAATTTCTGCTGAATTTCAGCATATCTCTGTACATTCACGTTGTACGTTGATGTTGCCCTCCTCATAGAATAGAAAGATATAGAATAGTATTTTTAAAACACACTTAAGTTAATTCAACATTTGGGATGTTTTGCATTTCTGAAATTTAGGGATTCTAATTATGCAACATCAAAGCTAAACACCAAAATGTTAAGATGCAGTTTGGCAGTACGAAGAAAAGGTGCAATCCTGTAACCTGCCAGAGTATCTGAACTTGTTTCCCTGTGCTTTCAGAAACACTTGCAGGAGCAACCTGTGGCATCCTCAGAATGATGCAGAGAGCAGAGCAGCAGTGCTGCCCTTTCCCACTGTGATGGCCCCTTGTAAAAGCAGCAGTCTGGTTTCAGGCATATATTCACTAACCCCTGAGCACCACGACGAAAGGAAACCAGGGTATATTTACGGGCCATTTTGCTTCTCGAGGAAATATACAGTGAGGAGCAGCACAGCTGGACAGCAGCGCTGACGTTGGAATAATGACAGATTTTAACTGACAGGAAGAAACAGGACAGAAAAGGGCAGCGGAGAGATTTGATGTTCATAAAAGCAGGGGAATATGTGAGTCTGAAAATGGGCAAGAACATCACGGACTTAGGTGGCACAGACATCATTATAGGAAGTGTGAAAAGGAGCGTGGCTCAGAAGGAATCCAGCCCGTGCCGGGCACACTCACCCACCAGCACGTTTTCGATTTCATCTTTTCAGCTGCTGGCAGTAACCGAAGGTGACGGGCCATTGGAGCAAAGTTTAAGTCTATTAACTGAACGCGGGCATCCTCAGTTCTGTGCAGAAATATGGACTGACTTGATAAAACAGCTGAGTTCAGTTAAAATTACAGGGGGAAAAAATAGACAAATTGAAATATGGACTGGAGCACAAAAGCCAACAGCAACTTCATATAATATGTTTGAGAGCTGTAATGCCCTAAAGTACTAACAAATGCATTTTTATATCTCATCCTGAGAGTCTCACAGATTTTTTTCTGGAAATGCCCTAAAAATCTCAACCTTGATGTTCGAACTCACAATTATTTTGAGCAAACCTATTTCCCTGGTGAGATGCCCTCTTTTCTTCTGCAGCAGATTTCTTCTACTTGACTCCCAGTTCTGCACAAAGTGATTTATTAGAGAGATTGCATTTTTTTTTTTCCCTTCTGGAAAGTGTCAGATTCTGAATAAGATCAAATAATATCCTGCGCTTCAGTATTGACTAATTTTAATTATTAAAACCTTTCTCCCAGGAAAAACTCTTCATGCTGTTCACTGAGAAACCAGCAATTTTTAATAGAATTCAGGAACTTCTTTTTCTTGAGGAGATCAGGGAACACTGGAGACAGAATTCTGACTTTAAACAGGGCTCACAGTTCAATGCCATTTTTTTTAAAGTAGGAAGGAGTAGCTTTTCCTTTACTTTTTTCTATCTATGTGTCTCCCTTTAAACTTGCAATAATAGGTTTTGCAAAGGCTAGAGTAATACTAGCATGTAATTTGTTATGCAGTAAAACTTAATCATATACATTTAAATGAATTATAAAGCTAAACACATACTTTGCATATAAACTGCACTTATTAAAATCAGAAATCAATCTTTTATTAGATACCATTTTAATGATATGCAGTCCCCATTGCCGTAATTTTATATGGGATTCTTTTCTCACAACAGCTTAGCAAATTGATATTGTTAAAGTGTCAATGAAAAAACCCAATAGCTGCATTTGTATTATGATTTCTCACATTCAAGTTCTCAGGTTTTCACATCACTGACAAATAATTAGATGTTTTACCAAGGTAATAGGATAATTACACTGTTGCTCCATAACTCAAAATCTAAAGACAGCACTATCTGCGTTTTAAGTGTAATGCAACTTTGCCTACAGACCCTACAAACCAGCGTATCTTACTACAACAAATTGTTTATTGCAGTATAATGAAATCAAATACATGCTTAACGATGTAAGCTTGACAAAGTAATATATAAACATTATCTTCAATTAGGTGTCTACTGTGGTTGAAGGGTTCCTAACATTATAGTTCAAAGAGCTGGATTTTTATCTGCTGTAATTTTCAGCTCCATTTCATCTGTGCACTAAGAGAAAGGTTTTCTTTCACTGTGCAGGAGCCATACCACAGGATAATGTACATAACAAAGAAATTAAATAAAGGAGGGGGTGGCAGGCACAACATTAGGACTAACTGAAGAAACCAAAGCTGGTAGAATTTGCCAATAGTAATTTCATGGGGGAAACATAAGACAACATCCACAGGAGACATTGCTTGTATTAAATGATGTTTTCTTGCATATCTAACAAAGATCAACACCATTCCAGTCCCTGTGCACCAACATTTGTAAATATTTGCATGATTTTGTGAGATTGGCATGACTTCAAGGCTAACCACAGTATTTGCCACAGCGCAGCATTACAGTCACACTGAGCACACAGCTCCCTAACTACGTGGGCCAAGCAGGACCCACGATTCCCTCTTTAAAGCAGTCATCCTCCCAGAGGTGTTTTGGCAGGCGGAGGTGGCTGCTGTCAGGGATGGGAGAGGGGCAGGCACCATCTCCTGCTCTCTGCCTCCCCTCCGCACTTAGGATCAGTAATGCTGCTGTGATGATGCAGGTTGAAAGTGGGTTCTTGCAGAGCTGCAGCTGTACCTTTCACAATCCCTCAGCTCGTTCAGACATTAATGCCCCGTGGGAGTGACACTGTGGATCACCATTCTGTTAGTATTTCAGGGGTCTCTCGCTCTTCCAGTGGGATGTAGAAGCAGCAAGAAATAAATGGTGTGCGGTATTTGCATGGCAATCAAACATCCTGAAGGCCAGGCCCTGTGCTAGCAAGAATAAGGAGCTGCTTTCACAGCCTGACCAAGACCAGGCTTTCTGCCATCAGTAAAGAGTTTACTACATGGACAAAATTAACTTCAAAGACTTTTAATTGGATTGTCACCTAAATTCACCTTTTCTAATTGCAGAAAGTCCAACAGACTAAAGATTTCTTCAGGAGTTCAGCATTTTGGAGTTTGGCACATTCCCTGGTTTTCTTTCTCTAAGGGAAAATATCTGTTGGGCATTTCGGGTATTTCCATGACCGTATTTTCAGCATTTCAGCTATGTAAATTAACCTGCAAATGAATACAGTTTTTTCTAATGGGAATAAAAGCTTTGACTTTTGGTGTCTGACGTAGAAAGCCTGCCCATACAAATTGCAAGTGTGACTTTCCTGCTGCCCCTTTCACTACCATCATGTCCAAGAGGCATATTTGGAGTACTCAAGGGACTCTGGACTCATTTATGTTTTGAACAGAGACATGTAAATGACTTGTGCTGCCGATCTGAACTGCTGTTGCTACACTCACCACCCTTTCCACTGAATTCCGCTGAATTACCACTTGAAAGATTCCAGATTCATAACGACCCAGACTGTACCATGAACGCTCACACACAGCACCCCCAAAGCTCTTTCTGCTCAGGAACCTCCACTCCACCAACCACAAATCCCATTGGGCAAATCTGCTTTTAAGGTTAGAGGTGATTCACCACGGCTTCACCCTCTGGTCATCCGTCTCTCAGTCCAGTTCCTGACTGCAGCACTGTTCAGTTGTTTACAACGAGGCTGTCTGCATAACTGATTTTCTTCACCCTGTTTTCCATGTAATAGCCATCTCACTGCTCAAACAGCCCACAGAGAGATGGCAGGTACTATATTTCTGTTGGAGCTGCGGTTGGTTGTCATTATTTTTTGCTGACCTTCACTTACTAACTACAAAATCTTGTGAGTAAGTGTAATTTTGGGGCATATTCACAAAGGTAACTCTTGGGTTAACACAAAGGTTAACTTAAAGGTAACACAAAGGTACTTCCCAATGTTTAGATGAGGTTTTCAGATGGTTTCTTGTTCCTAAGCATTCCCAAGACAAGACTATCTGTGAAGCAGAGGTGATTGGTGTTTAACTAGGCTGGGAAACGATCACCAGTGTGTTAGGAAAGGGCTGCCCTTGTGCTGAAGTATGTAATTAGAAAGTTTCTGAGACAAATGGAGGAGGAGGGGTTCATTTCAAGTCTATGTGAAGCCAAGACATTTATTTGCTGTGGACAAAGGAAAGCAGCTTTGAGGGATGATATAAAGCAGGAAATGGCAGAAAATACCTTTAACAAAGAAAACCACTGTTAGATTCTTGAATTTTAACCAACTGCAGTATAATTAAGGCTACGGGAAAGGCTTCTGTGATCATCATCTTCCTCTGTGTGTTTGTAAAGGGCACTAATCTGCAGCTGTGGGGCGGTACTGAACTGCTCTTACCAGGGGCAATTTGCAGTGCCCTTTACAAGGTACCCAGAAGAATGTGTCCTTATGATAAACAAATGCTGCTGTATGCAATTTCATGCCCTTTTAATTTATGTTGTACTGCACTGGTTGAGTAGTGTCTGCCAATATCCTACTTTCTTTCACCAAATCTGCAGATAGAACTGCAGTTTATAAAGTAACCCTTCATAAAGGCTTACTTTATAAAAGATACCTGGCACAACTTCTGTCAGTTATCTTTCCCACTGAGTATGCCACCCAATTCATTTAGAAACAAGATAATTTTATAGTTGTCTGTCATAAACTGCACAATCTCATTCTTAGATAATTCATGTCCTCTTGTTTTGTCTGTGCTCATTATTTCTCAACTTCAAACTTACCTTTTAAACTACAAATGTGAAACTCTTATGTAATTTACATAAACACCAAAAGGCAGTTGTACTTTCCTCAGCTTTAAAAGAAGCTTCCAGGATATTCTTAAAACAAAACAAAACTCTTAATTTCAGCCTGCAGGGTAGATCTGTGCCTGCTCTCCTTTCAATCTCTGACTCTGCACCTTAAACAGGAAATCCTGGTGTGAAATTTCTTCAAATTATTTCTAAAAATTTAACATCCTAAAGGACCTTCAGTAATTCCATTAAATATTCATTCCAAAAATGCTTTTGGCTATTTTGAGTAAAGCTGGGCTTCCTAAAACCTTTCTGTGTTTGAGCCCTTCAATTACATTCAAAGATTTAACGCTACCATCATTAGCAATTATATCCATTTCAAATTGGTTTCCTCTTTTATCAGGCTTTAAATATTTCCCTGTTACCACCTTTTAAGGTGCTTGAAAATCCAAGTGTCCCACAAACTCCTGCCCAAACCATTTGTATTCCAATCTGGTTTTTGCACCTTTTCTGGGTGACGTACCAAATTCTCATGGATCAGTAACACAAATTGAACTTTATAACATGACATTCATTGTCTAGATGCTTTCCCCAGCACTGTCAATCTGAGCATCTCACAACACTGTCACTGGAGAAGTGCATCTATTCCCATATCAGAAATGGGAAACTGGGTAGAAATGGGCGGAAGTTTTGCTTAAGGGCAGAGGGGTTGAATATAATTGTCTTAAGGCATAAGTGAGCAACCCAATCACTAAATGGGAAGGAGGAAAGAAAAGCATGTGTCAGTAAATCATTCAGAAAGATCCAGTGAGACCCTGTGTGTGTTTTGACATTTGACTTTCAATGGATATGCTACCAATATTTTGTAATTACTTTGGTTTAAAGCAGGAAGTCTCATCCAACCAAGTGCCTACATCCATCCTCCACATTAATGCGAACTTCCCCTTCTCCAAGAGCAAGCAGACCATTTCTTCTTCCCCTCCTCCCTGCAAGAGCAGCCCATTTCCACACATCCTGTGCTAAATTGTTCTCCCATTCTCCACCTGCCAGCAGGGAGTGGGGAAGGAGAGATCACCAAGCTGTGGACTGTGGCAGGAGCAGTAATGTCAGCCTGGATGCCTGTGCTAGCCTGATAGCAGGCAACAAGAAGAGCATTCAGGTAGGCAGGCTACCTGCTACTGCCCAAATGGGCTGGACAAGGACTTCCGTGAAGCTCAGATGGACCACACCAATAGCTTCTTAACATACATCCTCAATGGTATTCTGTGCTTTCCTCATACACACACCCTATTGTCATTTTACAAATAAAACATCCCATGCTTCATTTTTGCTATGGAAACTGATATCCTTAAATTAACAATATAGTTCTGTACTCAAGAGAGCAGGTAAAACTGGTAATTGCCTTATTTCTGGTTTGTAACCCTAACACTAACCTTTTCTTTGCTTGTTAACTAACATCAGGTATGTTAAGCTTGAACAATTTTTTCCTACTAGATTATAAAATGAGGACAAAAGGGATAAAGCCTTGATCAACGACCAGATTTTCACTTGCCCAAATTCTATTAACTTTTTTTCCTTATTCATTTATTCATCGGTCTGTTGTATTTCTCTGCTCTTGCCCATCGTGCCCACCCTTTGAACAGAAATATAGCTACAGATGGTACTTTGGCAAGGTAGACTGAGACCTGTAGTGGCATCACAAGTTCTTAGGGAAGGTTTGAACTGTTAATGCATCTCAGTTGCAGCGTTTGGTGACCTTGCACGTGTGCCCTTTGGACTTAATGTCTCAGGGTAACACAGCGAACAACCAAAATAGCATCAATCGGTACTTCACCACGTTTGACTTACAAGAACTATTGCTGCTGCTTTCTGGACTGATTGCTAAAGGAATACAGAATTCCCCCAGAAATTCAGAGCGCCATTATATAACTGAATCTCTCAAATGGAGCATTTATACTGAATTTGTCATTGTGGTGTCTGAGCATCTGTTGTATTTAAAACGAGAAAACAATTTAAATGTAGTGTTTAGTCAGAGAATCCTGCACGAATCCAGAAATTATGATAGGCTCATCTAATAGCCTGCTTTTTTTTTCCCCTACATTACTCCTATTCTCTTTTAAGATGGAACTTTTGTAGATGATGGATTGGGACAGTGCCAAATTATAGCTTCCAATGAAATTTTGCATCAGCCAAGACATAATCAACATTAAACATTTGAGTCTAAGATTTCATTTTGATCCTCACACAAAGTGAATTGCAAAACAGTGTCATTTATTTATGCTTACCCAACTCTTGCCCATCTGCTAACAACAAATGACAAGAGTGGTTGACTGGCGAGTCAGCCAAAAATACCCCATGTTTAAGAGTAACCAGCAGTGGGAGGCTTCACCAGTGACTGCCCTGTCAAAATTCTCCTGAAGTCACACAGCAACCAGCGTCACAGACACATCTATGTACCTCTGGGGCTCAGTTTGGATTTTTCCTTCCCTGTGCTTCCTAGTCTCTGGAAGAGAGTACAAACGATTGTGACACTTGCACTAGTTTCAGCAGCATTTAGATGGCAGGAATCCCCCGCCTTTCGCATTTATTTCTTCAACCTATCATTTCCTTAATTTTTTGGTGTTAGCACAAAGCTGAAAAGTCCTAATAGCAAATTCTGAGACCTGCACAGCCAATCTGACCTCTTAGGTCCTGTGGATGCTTAAAAGAAATATCAAGTTTTAAATACTGTCTGAAATAGCCTTTTTTCCAATTTACAAATTAATTAAATGAATGACTTACAAAAGAAATATGAACATATAAAAATACTGAAGAGAAATACTTCAAAATCTTTTACACTTCATTCAGGTCATATTTTGCATATTATCTAGGTGCAATGGTTGCCTATAAACAAGGACTAAGTGTATTTTGCTCTGTTACTGGGCCCATCAGTGTAAGGTACTTTTTTAAAATTACTGTCCTGCATCAGATCTGGTTCTCACCCATCTCTTTTCAAAGTACTATGAAACATCAAGTAAGAGTCTTTTAGAACAGATGCCCCAAAAAGCTTAAGACACTCATCTTTCATTTCTATGTGTGCATCTAGAAATACTACTTTAAACCTCAAGCAGGCAATCCTTTCTTTAAAAAAAAAAAAAAATCATAATATATGCTGAATATAGCACATGGTGTCAACTACTTATCAGGGAACCCTGGGTAGAGCTCACTGCTGAACAACATTTGTTGAGCTGAGGTATTGCTAGTTCCTGTTACCAACTGGTCTAACGAAGCGTTAGACATCATTTGCAGTTGGAGTGCTATTTCCCAGCATATAATTATTTCTAGTAGAGTTTGCAGCCAAGTATAGTTAACCCTTGACTGCATTTCCACTTTACTGCATGATGCATTACTGCATTTCTCTGCACATGCTTTTATACAGTTGTCTGCTCAGAAGCCGGAGAAAAGAGAGTTTCTTCCTGGCATTCTTAGCAATTTTATTTGCTTTTGTTCCCTGCTGTGCCAAAAACATGCTTTGTGCTTGCTCTCAATCAGGTATCCCAACAGTTTATCAGGTAGCAGAGCATAATGCAAATATTATAGTTACAGATCAGCTCTTCCCTGCTGCCATTCACTTGATGGTTTAGATCCCTTGTCATTTACAAATCAAAAAGTTTATGCACTCAATTATAACACAAGTGAGAATAAAGGGTATTCCATTTCTCCCAAGAGGACTATGGAAACATTTGTGTGTATAGTACTGTGATACTCTAAATTCCCTCAGTTTCACATTTCTCTGTGTCTCACTGCAGCAGAACATCTCACAGTCGTTTAACATTTATAAAAGGGCTATGCACACACACTAGATCAGGGCTCTGTAATTCACAGAGGGTCTTTGTCCAAGTTTAATAAAATTACTAAAAGATTGCTAAAAAGAGTCCCTGGAATTTTTGGCATCCACAACCATCAACACAGCAAACTACCTCCGTTTGCTTAGCCTAAGAGCCTTGGTCAGAGGCCATACAGAAAATATGCTACTAGCTGTGCCCAAAGGTGCACATTTCAGCTGGGTGAAGGATCAATAAAAAGAGAAAAATGCACTAGGGAGGAAAACCAGTACAAACAATATGAGTACTATGAGTACAAGGCTGAACTTTATCAAAGTACGGACCAAGAACGGGTTATTGCCATTCTAAACACACAGCCGCTTGTGTTGGGAAAGGGAATTAGATGCTTTCCCCACAGTAGGCAGAATATGAGCCATAATATAAGCCTGTCTATATTATTTTGCCCTAAAGATACAGCCTACCAGGCTGAGGAGAGTGTACTCAGTAGATTACCCCTAGCATTCCATCTTCAGCTCCTGCTGACACTCCCAACATCGCCAGCCTCAGGTCTCTAAGAAGTGCTGTGTCTGATCCTGGTCCAATGCGCATTCTTGGGTGATGGAACAAGGGCACATTCTGGATGTTCAATGGCTAAAAGGAGGTAATTAATCTTAATTCTCCTCCTCTCCCTGAAAAATAGAAGTTCTATAGCTCAAGGAAAACAAAGCACTATCAGTTGTTCTGTGGCAAATTAATCTTAAAGGGGGAATCTTCCAAAGAAAATCAATAGCTTCTAAGAAGATTCATGTATTGTGTTTGAGCCCTGAAACTCAAACTAGAATGAAAGGGTACATTCAGCATTGCAAGTTTGCTCTTGTTGTGCTTTGGTTTTAATACAATGTCATCATTTGAAAAAGGGAGATTTTCACATATGAGCAATTTTAGTTATGTGTGGCTTCACCTTCATGGGAGACTCTAGTAATATCTAATACAGGCTGTAACATTAGAGGCATTTCAGGCAACTTGAAATAAATTATTCTCAAAAGAAGGAATTTAATAGGAAATTATATTTTTTATCCTGCATGTAATAATCTATATCTACGACATCTTTATTCGTTTGTACCTTTCTAAATTAGTCCGTTCCATATGAGAAACTTTGAAAATTATGTCTCCTTACATGGTCAATCTTTTTTTAAAAAAACCCTGAAACCTAATGAATTTAACCATGGTGCCATGGAAACAGCTTTAAAATTAATTTGGGTGCAGGGAGGAAGGATATAACTAACACAGAGAAAGTGCCAGGTTTTGGAAGAAAGAGACTCTTGTCTTCATTCAGCACTGGGATCTTTGAGAAACAGTAATGCTTAGCAAGGGTATCTTTTTAAACTATAGTGAAGCAGGATTTCTCAAGCACACTCTCCAAAACTGTTCGTTAGCAAACCGAGATGTGATAAGGAGAGGCGGAATGGGGCAGAGGCGTACAAACCTGCAGGAATGGGAAGCTTGAAATGAAAACCACCTGAAAGCACGTGTAAAGAATGCCAAAGCCCTCAGATGAGTATTTTCATTGTAAAGACAGCACAATATGGTGTGGAGAGATCATTGTAGATCAGCAAAGGAAATAACTATTCTAATTTCTGATCCGTTCAAGTCTGTTAGCTCATTCCCACAAACTCCTACTTACTGCCTGCAGTCTGGGTGTGAGTTTGCAGAGTGAATTGTCTCTCTTTCTGACATAAGAGAGGTCTCCAGCAGAGATGGGACATGGGCTGGGACCCATATCACTCATTGCAATGTAACGTGTGATGCAAGACTAGAACTGCACTGGACAGCAGGCTTCCTGCAGAAAGTCTGGGACAAATATCCTACATGTGATCATATATACTTCAGGAGTTTTAAGTCCCACAGTTTGACACTGACTCAGGGCTTCCATGGGTGGAAGGAGAATTTGGTCCTTACGTTTACACATTCCTGCAATGGACATTTTGGTTTGTAAGATAAACTAAATTACTCTAGTTCATTGTTATTCTAGAACTTTGTACAGAAGAAATTCTAGTCTAAAAGAGATTTCATCACTTATTTCCTTGATAACTCACAAGTTAGTTTGGCTGCCAGAGTGAATAGTTGCACATAAAAAGAAAAATATATTGTTAAGCCTAAAAATTTCAGTGAGTGCAGAGTCCTCAAAACCATGATGTTATCCGAGTTCAGTAGTACCACAAAGTGATGACTAATGAGCCTATAACCTCTATGTGCTGCAGAGTAAATGCTGTCATTAATTCTTTACAAGACCTTTAGCAAACATAGTACATTCACCTTGCTTTCTAGCTGTCAGAATTTAGTAGATGACTTCATTGGCTACTTTGACATTTTTACTTTTTCGTTCCAGTTTGGTTTGTTTGCTTACCTTAAAAAGTGCCTACTGTGTGAACTGTTAAAAGGTCAGCCCATAGTTCCCAATCCAGACAAGACAGAAGTAACTGAAATTAACACATTATAGCAGTAATTTTGACCCTTACCTTATTTTTTTTTTTGTTCTGCTGTAAAGAGTAAAGCTATATGCCAAAGGTCATCTAATTGTACTAATGCAAATAGTCTCTTTCAGAAATTCCATTACCCCTTTTTACATCAATGTCCAAGCACTGAAACAGCATCACTATGGAATTTAGGGAGGATTGGGGGACAATACTTGGTGGATTTTTGTATTAGGAAAGATCACAAGACCTGATTCTGAATTATTTACTTATAAGAATACATTTTGCACTCAGGGCAGAGGGAAGGAAATAGAACTGTCTGGAAACTCTCTGAGTTTGGACACATCATTTATTTCCAAACTCATCACAGACAGAGATAATAATGGTGTGGGTTACACATAAATTGGGATGCTGTTATAATTCAGATCACTACTGGTATAGATGTTGGTGAACATGCATATTTGGATGGCAAAGCCTTTGGTTTTGTAACTTGATTGTGCTCTGCAGATCGTGTAGGAGGGTCATTCTTACAGAGAAATCCTTGCAGTTACATTTCACCACTGAAGCACCAGACGTTGCATTCTTCCAAAGGACAAAGTCACCAAGGCAGGCATTAAACCCCATTTCAGTGGTTTTGCGGTGGGTTATTTTGGTTTTCCTGGTTATAAACATGGAAAGCACACTATGAGGACATTTTTTTACTGGCAGTATTAGTGTTTGGCCACTTGTCATTAAAAAGACTAACAGATATAGACCAAGTTCATACTGATCCTGTTCACAAGATGTAAGCCCAGTAATTCCAGTGGACACCTTTAAATTTATGCCAGTACGTGGAAGACACACCTGATTTTTAAATACAAACATCAGGCTGCTGCAAATCTGAAAATGCCAGAACAGTGACCTTACTTTTCTAATTGACACCTGAAAACTAAGAAAGATATCTTTAGGCTAAGTAAAGCTGAGTAGACTTTCAAATTCTTAGAAGTATTCAACTACCCCATGAGTTCATTAAAGTTGTTAATCTTTTTTAAAAAGTGAGGCTACACACTGCAGTATAAGTTGTAAGAGTGTCCAGTGATCCCAGACAAATCAAATACCGTTGTTCTGGGTGAGACATTTACGTATGCAGGGATAATGATGAACTGTGCTTTAGTAATCTAAAAGTTCCAGCAGATCATAAAACTATAAAGCAGAAGAAAAGCTGTAGGAGCTAAGGAAAACCTGGTTAACAGTAATACACTAAGTGCCTAGCTGTAGGAGCTTTTGTAACCAAGTTTGGAAAATCTAGGACCAATGAATATTAGGATTTTGAATTTTGTGAGTGCTGGTTTAAACAGTTCCAAACCTGTATCCCATATGTTTCTTCATGTATTTCAACCCTGACTCTTCTGTGTTTGGCTTGAGGCTGAAAAGTACGGATTACTTGATGCCCATGGCAAGTGCTGTTGCAGCAGGGAAATGATGTCAACCCCTGCAGTGCAATTCATAACCTGATGTGGGTAAATTCACTTACTGGCAATTTAGAAGAAAACATGCTGGTGCTGTGCCAGTTGGAGCCAGATGGTGACTGAAATTATTAAAATGATGTGTGCCGCAAACGTCTGAAGAATTGCACTCTTACAAAATACCCTAAGCATAGATGGGATCCTAATACAACCCAATTGGTGTAGAGAGAGAGTTTGCAAACAGTGTATGGTATGATTTGCTCCTGTTTAATTGTAATCTTTCCCTTCCCACTTTTCTAGGTTCAACTAATCCATTATAACCATGAGCTCTACACAAATGTCACAGAAGCTGCAAAGAGTCCTAACGGGTTGGTGGTAGTTTCCATATTTATGAAAGTAAGTATTCAGCATTATCAACGCCTAATATATAGAGACAAAGGACTTTTTTCCCCATGAGCTGTAAATCTAGGAATTAGACTCCTCCTTATACTACAGCAAGGCCTAGAGGCTCTGATCTGGAATCCAGGGACAGCATCATCCTTGGAGCCGAACACACAATCCCTACTCCAAAGTATTTACAACGTAATGTAAGGAAAATGAAAAGGGAAAAGGCGGGGGGGTGGGGGCTGGGGTAGGTGTGAACCCTTATGTCATAATGGCTATGCCAAAAGTTACTAATATTGTGAATTTGGAATTTCTTCATGAAATGTTATTCATACAATTAAGTAAATAGAAGGCATGTTTGCTCCTTGGAGACATGCGGATATCTCAGTCAGCAAAAGATGTTTTTCTCAATGTTATTTAAAACATCTTAAGGTATCAAAACTGAAAGAACATTTGAAGTATAACTCAGTATCTTCCATTTCATACAGGCAGAAAGACACATGAATATTTTGTCGTATTTTAGTCTCCATCCTGTTGCGTTCAAGATGCATAATTAGGTCTCTAAATTGGAGTGATCTCGCACTGAACTCACGACTTAGTAGTTTACTCCAACCTCCCTAATTACACTGGAGAAACCTATTCTCTCAGTTTATATGAAGAATGCATTTCCCAAAAAAATGTTGTTCATATTCTGCCATTATGTTTCTCTGTTTTATTGGTCTAAAAAAGCATGTATTTCTGAATAAGTGCTTTGTGCTGAAATAAAATAGCTTACATCATCAGAATTCACATATTAAATATCTATTAATTCCCTTTAGTTCTCTCTAATCCCGTTTCATAAAGTTCCTGACAAAGCACTAACTTCAGAATTAAAACATGCATTTCACAGAGCATAGAATAATGAAATATACAAATTGACCTTTTATACAAGTCTAATATTTAAGACAGATATTTAGTTTACCTTTTTTCATCCAAAGGATATTGCATTATGACCCAGTGATCTAACTTGAATTTGCACAAAAGGATAAAATTGGTGCAAGCCTTCAAAATGCCCAGCATGCCAATTTTGTCTAAATAATGCATCACCTTGAGACTTGCACACCTTTTGTAATGAGCAACAAAATTTACTATCTGCCTTACCATATTTTTCTCTGGGCCTCTCTCACTGGCATGAAAAGATGGGCTCTTTTTTAAATGTCCAAATTAGTTAGAAATACTTTTAAATGGAGAAGTAACTATCTGAATTTCCATAAAATTAAACCTGAACTGAATTTTCCTTAAGGCTGCCCATCAAAAAGAGCTGGATTACAGTTTGTCCAATAGCCCATTTATTTTCCTAAATCTTAAAGTTTTTGTGAAGTATTCTGTTTTCAAAATAAATTGATTTCATTCTGGATAAATGCTAGACCCATAACAGCAGCATCCAGGGTCTGCTAAAAAACACATTGCAGAGTAATTGAAAGATAAGTAGGATATTCAAAGGCTAGCTATGGAATTACTAGAATTACTCCATAAAATAATGTGACACTGATTTTCTTGTTAACCAATAATAATTTTGCCATTTGCAGATCAATAAAATCTCTCGTTAAGTTATTGTTGATAATCCAGAATGATGTTGTTGATAAAGTACCTACACCAACCCCACTCACTCCTCCCCCAAAAAAACCCTAACACCACAATGCCTCTAAGCTATCATTTTTGTATTCAGGCATTAATTTCTGTTCATCCTTTTCTCCCATCCTTGGGGTTTTTCTTTTATTTATTTGTAAATACCAACTCTCTAAAAAGTTTTGTTAGAAAAATATCTAAGTGATTATTTTCTCTTCCCACAACAGTGGGGAAAAAAGGCAGAAACAATATGAGAGTATCAGGAGAGAGAAAATCATAGAATCGTAGAATGGTTTGTGTTAGAAGGGACCTTAAAGATCACCTAGTCCCCCCCCCCACCACGGGCAGGGACCCCCTCCACTAGACCAGGTTGCTCCAAGCCTCATCCAGCCTGGCCTTGGACACTTCCAGGGATGGGGCATCCCAAACATCTCTGGGCAAAGGGATGTGTGTATGTGTGCACCTGCATGTGCAGAGAGAACAGCTACATTTCCAGAAAGGAAATGTTTGTGAGAAGATTCTGACACTGTACACTTTCTTTTCTGTAGGTATCTGAATCATCAAATCCATTTCTAAATCGTATGCTTAACAGAGACACCATAACGAGAATAACATATAAAAGTAAGTTTCTTTTCATCTACTATGGCTAGCAGCTGCATGCTTTTAGTGTCAAATGATGTCTTTAGCAATCCACTGAAAGAAGAGGCGCTTCGTTATGGGCAAAAATTACAAAGTTTACATTGCCAGCAACTCTGCATGATAAACTTGGGAACCTGGAAAATCTAGTAAAGTCATCAGTTCATCAAGTGAATTTTGAACTTCAAAGTCTCTTTTATGTTTGAACAAGCAATAAATTAATGAAATTATACTTAGAAATACATATACAGTACTCACACCACATACTCAGAAGAAACTGCCTACTGTTTGCAATAAAAGTAACATGCAGAGCAGCTTAGATTATATCAAATCAAGTTATGTCATGATGCTGCATCATTAACTGTGGATTTAGTATTCATTAATGCTTTCATTTTGTACAGAAGAAGTTATGGCATTTCTATTCAACTTCTGCTGCATCTAATGGCTATATAAAGAGGTCATTGACATAGCATGTATATTTGTTGTATTCACATTTAGAAAGACTTTAACAGTTAATGGTCAGTAATTCCATGTTAATATCATGAACTTGGGGAAAACTGGAGCTTAAATGTCAGTGAAAATTAGCCTAGTTTGGAGAAAGTCATGAAAAATATATATCTCAATGGAATAAATTAAATCTCTTCTCCTGAAAACTTAATTTCCTTTGTCAAGTATTCACTTGAATTCCAAGAAGCCATTAAATTAATAAAATAAGTTAAATGATACCAGAGTTTAACTTTCAGAAAGTACACAGCAAACTGAAAAAATAAGGAAAGTATTATAAAACTCAGCCTTTGTTTGTTATTCTGTAAACAACAACATTTTTCATAAACCATTGATTTTGTGTTTGTTTACGAAAGCTTGGAGACAGTTGTCCATGTTAACTGCAGCGAGACTGCTGGTCAGGACTCCAGGATTTGGTTCACAGTTCTGTTAGGGTTTGCCTCAATTTACCTCTCCCTAAATTAAATATACTCTACAACAACACAGTGTTACCTGGAAAACTTTGCATCTGAAACTCCAGAGATCTCAAATGTCCATTTAACTTCAGCAAAAGTCACTGAACTGCAGGTTTATGATGGAAAGGTTTGGAGAGATTTCTACACATGTCCCTAAAGCACAGATTCTGATCTCTCTCCCTAGACTCCACCTTTTGCCCCTCCCTGCAGAGCCAGGATTGTAAAAAGGAAAATTGTAAGTTTGAGATCGGTGTAATAGGAATACACAGAATTTTACCCACTAATAGCTGAACAAGAGAGCACTAGGAAGATTTTGAGTCTTGCCATACAATGCAGAATTTGAACAACGGAACTAATCCAACCCATTCCGAAGTAGAGAGCTCCTTGTCCTCTCCATAACACCCACCTTTCTTCCCACTGGTGTTTCTCTAATTTTACTTCACCATTTAACAAATCTTGTTACTTCTTTGGTCCAAATCAGAGGCCTCTGTCATGATAAACTCCATTTGCCATGATACATAGAGAAGGGAAGGCGACAGAGGGTTGTCTCTCAGGACGTTTTTCCAGACTGTTCTATCAGTATGAAAAGTTGGCTCCTCTCAATGGAGAAGCAGGAGATCAGCCCAGTTTTTGAACTGCCTGCCTTGATTCCTTGCAAAAACACAGCAATATGGTTCTGTAAGAGCTTCCTGCCTCCCAGTCCTGCTGCAACACCCGGTGATGGGAAATTGTTGTTAAGGTTGTACGTGCTTTTGCAGGCTCTTTTGCTGCCTAATTACATATTCCTGGCTTCTGTCTAGGAACCAGCCAGGGGACCTCTGACCGTACCACCGAGGAAGCTGCTTTTCCCATGTACGCACACACAGCCCTGTCAGGTCTCACACCCTGAATAAGGGAAGACTTCTGCCTCAGTTTCCCCATCACAGCAGCTGTCTCTCACACATTTACATGAGTGTCACAGCCGTTTTTGTCCTCCTTGGCCTCACAGGCTACAAAGGCTGGACAACCTGTGGTGTGCAGAACAAAGGCTATCATTAGGGATGTACAGCTCCACAGGGCAGGAGGGCGCTGGCAGCATCCTTCCCTTCTTGCCTGAGTGCACATGCAACCGTCACCCACACCGGCAGGCAAGCACACCTTCCCAATGCAAAAGATTTCGTTTGTACGCTGCATTTGTCTGTGGGCACTCCTCCTCTCTGGAGTTGCCAGCATCCTGCCACCTTCCATTGATTGTTTTTCTTCTTTAGAAGGCAATCACACCTAATTTGGGTTTACTAAATGAAATTTTGCATGAAGATTAACACATAACATAGACTGCAAAATCAATGATTAACGTAACTGTTTTAATTTTTAACCACTCATCACTAACAAGTTTGTTAAAATAAAATCCTTAGTAGATACAATGCACATAATATTCTGCAGGGCATTGGGTTACTCACTGTAGTAACAAGCATTGACTGGGAATTTTTTAGTGTAAATTGGGAACGTGAAAGTGTTATTGAAAGTAATTTTGGAGTTGTCTTGCGTGATGGATTATAGCATCATTGCTGAAAACTAATTTTACCTCTTACACTGTGAAGATTTCTATTCTGCCTTTAGCAGCTGGAGTTTTTTAGCTCGTGCTTTAGGGTTCCACTCCTGAAGTCAATACTCAACAGGCGGCTGACAAAATGACCAGTCCCAGTGTGCTCCACAGGAGCATGCATCGAATGAAAAGTGGAGCATAGGTTTAGGTTCACCGTCTGGACAGTTAGTAACATAAGTACTTTTTTTAAGGAACAACAACAAAATTAAGAGCCAACTATGCTTCTGCATGAAATTTCCGTGAGCAAAATGCATTAAAAGGGGAATTACTACTCTTAGATATTAACAGCTACAGTGAAGCAAAGTGGACCCCAAGGAATTTTTAAGCAGATTTTAAATGCTTATTTTATTCTGTTATCACAGCCCAAAGAGTCTGCTGTGAACTAGTTGAAACAAGTGTTCTTTCAAACAGGCTTTAGTCAGAAGCTAGGTGAATATCTCTAAAGAAAAACTGCTTTAATATTCCTCTTTAAGTACGACATTCAAGGGCATAAATTAGCTTTCCTTCAGAACAGCTATGCTACATTAGCTACATTTTAGACCCCCAAAATTCCGTATGAAAATTTGGACCTGTCGTTCTCCACCAAAGTACTGCCATACGTTCCACTGAGGCAGAAAAGCTGTAAAATTCTGAATTTCCTTAAACTCAATCTTTAGCTATTTTAAAGACAATGCACAAAATCAGAAGACTTTATTCACTTAAGGCATTATCCTGAAAAACTTTAACATTCAGATTTCTAGAAATAAGACACTAGTAATTTCTCCAAATTCGTGTTTCAGTGCATTCTCTGAAGGACCGAGCTCTTGCAGCCACTGTCACAAGCAGTAAAGGCTCAGCACTCTCAAACCAGACCCCAAGAGATTAAGCTCAGGTATTCAAAATTAGTCTCTGTCAGCCTCGCTCTAAGTGACTTGTGAAGGCTGGTAAATAAACAAACTCTTTTGGGTTAAGCAGCTGAGGATCTCTACATTCCTTATCCTGTACATATAATCTAATTAGAGCTGTACTTTCCCTTTTTGGATTATCATTATATGAATTTCAAAATCAAATGGACCTTCCTTCATTCAATAAATTATATAATTCCCTATAAAAACTATTGTTTTGAGGAGAACCATACAGAGTATCTGCTGTGAAAGCAGACCCTGTAAGTGTTATTACAAATCTAGAGATAAAAGAAAAGGATTTCCACCATTTGCTAAGAAAATTGTCAAAGTCAAGGCCTTTTGTAAATGAATATGAAAGCTAATGAAATCTAATTTGTAGAGAAAGAGTTCCTGAGTTCAGATATCACCCTAAGGCACATGCTGATCAAGATAAACAGTATGTGGGCTGTGGATAGGAATGATGGTGACAATCTGGTAAAGGCTGAACGAGTTTATTAAAGGAAGTTTATTACTGGCAAGAGATCACACATGGTGATTTATGGCAGTTTTGAACTTCATACTTGCAATAAGCAGAAGACATTAAAGTGCTGTAGTCTACTATTAGTGCAAAGACAAGAGTTCTGATTCTTGAATCCAAAACTTGATTATCAAGATGTGGGGAAAGGGAAACAGTAGAGCTGTTCATAGGGAAAATGTTGATAACCAAATGCTTACTCCATAGTCTCAGGCCATTCTCATGGAGTCATCCCATCCACATGGGAATGTAACCCATACACAGGCATGAATAAATACTGTTTTTACTTGGCCAAACTCTTATTTCATTCACCCCGTCTTCCTCTTTTCCTGAAGTGATGTTTTCCTTCAGTTTCCCATTTATCACAACTGATGAATTTTGACAGCATAATTTGCTTTCTCTCCTAAAACATATTCCAAGTGAAGACAGAGGGAATGAGCCAGGTTTGGAGCCGCTTGACTGCTGGGTGCTAGCGGGGCAGATGGCCATGCATTTTGTAGGTCCTCAGAATGCAAACAAGGTAACCTAGGCAGTTGATACAAAGCTCCGGAAGGCTGAGAGCATCCCTCCTGGTCTTGAGAGCACTGCCACACATCAGTGAGTGTGGCACTCACTACTACACTACTACTACTGAGTGAGTAGGGCCGTGCCCCGCACTGCTCCCACACCGTACATGCCATATTCCACCCCTGGAGCATTACTGCATCCTGAGAATGACTAAACACTGTAAATCCACAGACAAAGTTAGAAGGCAGTATCAAAATAATTAATTACATTCTCTATTAAAGCAGTGTGAGGCAAATCCAAAATCCCCATGACTACCTGCACCAATGCCAGCAGTAAATCTGTTTCTGTATCTTCCATTTCATAAGTAGCCCTATTGTTAATAATCCATTCACTGTTCTGAATACAAATTAGTAAAGTAGAATGTTGCTCACAATATATATATAATATATATATATATACGTATCTCGTAAATATCCCTCATCTGTATTAATCTTTTCTTAGCTTTCCATCTCCGTGTAAACATTTCAGGGCAAATTCTACATTGTTTAAATCATTTTAGCCCAACCGAATTCAATATGGATGTGACAAAGCAGATTTGGTCCTTAGAGCTTGAAACTATCTATTCTGACTGACTCCATGCCATTTGGAGCTAACACACCACTCTCCATGGTTCATAAATAATGAACAGGCTGTTCATGTGGGAGAGGGAAAAATGTGTGATGACTCATTGAAAACAGGCACTGGCTTGAAAAAAATGCATTCATTCTCTTCTCATGTAATTCTAGCAAAATTACTGCTGCACCGCAAATAATGTTTTTAATGAATAGGACACAGGTGTATTCAGTCATCTCTAGCTGTTAAATTTTAAAGGCATTTTCACTCTAATACTATAGCAGTGGGTTTGCACTTTCGTCTGGAAAATTTTGGGTTTAGAAAGACACTGTATCCCAGGCCATGGGCCAGCAAATACTGAGCGAGTTAAAAAAGGTGACATTCAGCCACCTACAAGACACGAACAGTACTTTCCCCGCTACTAGAGGATCCAGCTATATGGCATGGCAATTACCCTGGCTCCAAGTACAACATGGCAGAAAGCTGTATTCCTGACAAACTTGAAAGGACATGCCGAGATTATATTTTATAAAATAACACAAACATTTAAAATATGAAATAACTGTAAGGCACCGGTCAATGTGGTATAAATGTTAAACTCTCACCTTGACACTTTAACTGATGCTGGAGCATCAGTTCCCAACATGATGCTGTAGCCACTAATATTGCTACGCCAGAAGCCTGTAGCATGTTGACTGCACTGTGTCAAAATAAAAAAAGGTCACATTTGCTTTGCGTGTGTTCTTTGATTTTCTGTTGCCCCAAATAGTAGTCTGCAGAGTCTTTTTTTTCTTTTTTTTTCACTTTAGATGGTATGAGACAAGTATTTTGCTCATCTAAGCTTTGTCCTTCAGCTATAATATGTTAAGTTCAAGTTAAATTACTCTTTTCTTTTTTAGTTCTTAAATGCTTCTTTAATTGTTCATATTTCTCTCCTTCTTTCCATTTACAATCTTTTCCTGATAGCCAAGGAACCGTTTATCAGTTTAAAAAAAAACAAAACCACACCACCAAACCACAACACAAAATAACTCCACAAACCCAAAACCTGTTTAAACTTACAGCAAATGCTACATGAAAAACAACTGAGAATCCAACAGAAATTCCTAAATTACTGACACTGACTTAAATATGCACTTTCGACATTTTTCTTTAGTCTAAGCATTTCTGCCTTAATTATACTGTTCTAATTGTACTGTCTTCCTTGCCTTTCTTTAAAATCAATACCAGTTTCTCTCGTGTATCGAAAGGGGAAACACACGTGAATATGCACCCTTCCTTGCCCTCATTTTAGCACTCACTCTGCAAATGAGCCATACTGAACACACCACAGGCAAGTGAAAGCATGCAGAGGGATTTCACAACGTTACAGCTCATAAGCAGCCCAGCTTTCTCTGAGATACACACTAGCAGTAGCGTATGAGAAGTAAAGTGTGTGTACCCTTGAGTATTTCCTGTTAAGGAATTCATACAGCCTAAGATTTGGCAGGGAAATCTCAGCTCCAGTTTGACAGCACTGCCAAAACTATTGTAGGGCCAACCTTACACAAAGGAAATAATGCACCACAGTATGGAAAAGGCTGAAGAACTTTGATGAATTTTAAAAGATATAGCCATATCTCATTATATTTTGGCACATGTCCAGAGAGTGAATTCTGCTACAGAGGGATACCTCATTAATTCCCAGGGAGACTTCTCATAAAAGCAGGGACCCCAGTAAGCTGCTTTCTGGCATAGTTTCCACCCTGATTTTAGCATTCTGAGTGAGCTTGCACTGCATCCACCCCCGCTGTGCACATGAAAGGCCAGCAGACTTCATTGAGCAGCTTTATTATCATGCATTAACCTTAACTTCCTCCTGTGGTAGAAGGGAAATTAAGTTTTAACACTCTTGGCCTTCCCAAGGCTTTGTTGAACACAAATTGTTAATAGCTCCAAAATACGGTAAGTCAACATTCTCCAAAGACTGCTGCCGATCTGAATCGGTAACTGCGACTTCAAGAAGTTTTTAACTCCGGTTCTTAAACATGATTCAGAGTTTCACTGTGAATGCTTGTGCTAACCTCACAGAAGTTGAGCATGGGCATCCAAGAGTAGAACCAACCCAAGCAGGATTAGTGGATTCATGTACCAACAGCTAGAGCATTCAGAAATGCATGTTCACATTTCAGTAAAACAGATGACAATGTTCTGGAATAAGGATTGTACATAAAAAGGGTCAGGGATTTTCTTGGTTTGTTTTTTTGTGAAGCTATTGTTTTATCTCAATTGTTTTCCTTCTTTATTCTCCAGATGATGCATACTTACTACAGGGGCTTAATATTGAGGAACTTTATCCAGAGACGTCTAGTTTCATTACATATGATGGGTCAATGACAATTCCACCCTGCTATGAAACAGCAAGCTGGATAATAATGAACAAACCTGTCTATATAACAAGGATGCAGGTAAAAATTATTTTGAAATTACTGGATCTAGTATAGGTACAAAAGAATATTTTAAACATATATATTTGTAGCTTTACTTACAAAATTAGATTCAACCTTTTGCTGTAGGGATCTCTGCCTTCATACAGTTTGAAAAAGCACTGAAGTTTTTTTTTTTCCAGAATAAAAATATTGAAAAAAATTAGCTGGTCCTTTCTGGTATAGAATAAGATGATGCAAATATCTTCAGAAAATTCAGATTGACAAGTTGAAGCCCCTGTTAGAAAGGAGCAGGATAAAATACGCAGAAGAAAACACGATTAATGCATAGTCAAAATTATGCTGTTGAGGAAACACGCCAGTGGAAAAGTCCTAAAGACTACGTTTCTGTATGACTCACAAGGCCTAACAGCAGAAACAACAAATTTAACCCCAATTGCAGCCTCCTCCAGAGCTTCCATCAGTGAGTTGCCTACAGAGCTGCGAGCTGAACTGAAACCTATTCTCTTGCATACTGGAGTCCCAAAGGAATCTTGAACCACCATCTGCCTGTCCCAAGCATGTAGCAGAAGCAATCTGGCCTCAGAATGAAACAAGGAAAGATAAAGCAACCCTAAACGTTACTTTGGGATTTAAAATCACATTAACACTGTAAATAAGAGGACTTTAAAAAGCCTGAGAGATGTTTTATCTTTGTGATATTCCTTCTGTCCGATTTTGTCTAGACACAGAGAAAGCATTTTGTTTCTTTTCTAAATGGATAATTTGGGAGAATGGCACAGCTGAGCACAAGCAGACACACTGTACGTTCTAACGTTTTAAAGCAGGAGAGATGAACATTGTCCTACAAGCACCATTTTTAGTTACAACATTAACGTACAAAACAAGGATTACAATAATTCTGGAGTCTATGCTAGTACCTACGGGTTAAAAATCTCATGATACTTAGTCCTTGTCATGCTTTACTGGTTAGTTACATCCTCCACTATTAGTGCTACAGATTGATTTCATGGAACACTTACTAATTACACTGTGTACTCAGACTGAAAAAGAAATGCACAAGTTTTCCCTGGAAGCTGTTAAAGATATTCAGTATGTAAAACCCAGCTACTGGATTTCCCCATTTACGCATTAAATGCCACAACCAAACCTCTTCAATTGTACACTGATGTGGAGAGTATTTTCTTTTTATATTTTTAAACCAAAATATTTTGAGGGTTTCTCATTTACAAATTGCAGCGCCTTTTTTTTTCTCTCTCTCTCCAGTTTCCTATACAAAGTTTGAAAGTTTTTAGTTGACTTGAACCAATTAACATACTTTTAGCATACATAGTTATCAGAAGAACCATTGCTGTGTGCCTGTAGTTTGCATCCAACCACTGCTGGGTGCACTGAAAATCCTGGATGATTCAGCAATTCTCTCTACTGATCCATAAAATCATCTCAAAAGAAGGCCAGAGTCTACCAGAAGAACTCCATAGACACAGCACAGACTGCGTCAAGACAGACCTGGCAATGGAGGAAGGATTTCACTTTTTAACATCATTAATTTCACAACCTCAGCAGCATGACTCTGTCAGTTATCCTTTCCATCCTGACTGGCCATGCCTGGTCCTTGAGTTCCATCATCCCAAACTGTGTCTTCTCAACTGGAAGCTACACTAATAGTTACAAAATTTAGGAAAAGAGCTCTAATTCATCAATTTCATTTTCTCTGCACCAGCTGCTGCCATCCAGTACTGTGGATTCCATTTTTCTCCTGACCAGCCAAGGACACTTCATACCATTTTCATTTACTTCACACAAAACTAGTTACTTTTGTTTAAAATGGGGCTCAGAAACAGAGGACCACAAAAGGAATGGTTTTACCTCTAGTTAATTCTTTCAACTCATCTCTGACTACAAATCACTGAAATTCTTTGTAACTTTCATTTATTAAGTAGTCTATTTAGGAGTGTTGTGTGTTGTTTACTTACAGGAAAGACCAATACTAAAAATCCTTGTTTTGTATTTTATATAGATGCATTCTTTACGACTGCTAAGCCAGAATCAGCCATCACAGATATTTCTGAGCATGAGCGACAATTTCAGACCAGTCCAGCCTCTCAACAATCGATGTATCCGAACTAATATCAACTTTAGTTTACAGGGAAAAGATTGCCCAAACAATAGAGCACAGAAACTACAGTATAGAGGTACGTTCTACCTCCAGAATAATCCTTTCTATGCTTACACCAAGCTCTTTTCTTTGAGAAACCCAAGTGCGTAACAAAGCGTACAAACAAAACCAGATGAAACTCCAGATCTGGGGGACTAATGGTATGAGTAAGCCAATACATATATGAAATAGATGAGGAAACATGCCCAGAAACATGCATGAAAAGCATGACAAAAACCAGTCTGGGATACCTAGTATTTTTTTTAAAAAGCAGTAGGTCAGGCCTTCAGTTTTCTAGCCTCATTTTAAAGTCTTCTCACCTTACAAAGTACATTTTGCTCTGTTCTACCCACCTTCAAAAGAAAAAGGGGGATGAGTTAGTCTTGATGACAGCTGGTCTCAAACAAAACAGTAAATTTCACTGTGGAGGTGCACCACCGTAACGAACACCCAAATGGGAAAGTGCTGTATTACGCAATGATTACTGAACAAATGAACCAGCCCAGCCACCTCCCGGTAGAGATTTACGCTGCCCAAGCTGGGGGATCACAACAGAGCTGTAACGTGTCTTGTGCATCTTTTAGCCTATGCACACACACTTATACTACCTGCAATAATGGTGTAAAAGTGCCTTCTTACCGATAACATCATGGTTCTGAAGGAGTACTATGAAAGGTGGATAAGAAAGTCCATTTTCAGTAACAAGGCTGATGACTGAGTTACACTACTTCAAAGAAATAGTCATTTAGACTTAACTCTTCTCCAGAAAAAGGAGGAAACTGAACCTCTTGGCTTTTTCAAGATATTTTGTTTACGTGCCTAACACAGTGTTAAATCCAGTCAGTTTCATATTTGAAGTTTACTAAAGCATAATTGTTTTCTTTTGTTTCTCTTTCCTTTCAGTAAATGAATGGCTCCTCAAGTAAGTAAAGACAGAGCAGGCAGAACCCATAACCTCAGTGGAATGCTACTACTGTGAATTGACATAATCTAGAATGCACCCAACCTCACTCTCTTTGGGTTCACGACAGCATGTGCAAACATGCTGTAGGAAAAGAGCTGCCATGTTGGAAACAACTAAAAATTCATTCATATGATCAGTGATAATTTAAAAAAAAAAAAATAAAATAAAAAGACAGTATTACAGTAAATGTGATTACAATTTTGATACGGTTTTCCTGAACTAATTTAGCATCACAAAGAAAGACTTTTCAGCATTTGTACATACGAAATTCTTCCTCTTTTCCCCCCTCCCTCAAATTAAAAAAAAATAAAAAAATAAAAAGAAAGAAAAATGGTGGCTCGGTACAGCATCAAAGTGGAGTTGTGTTCTGTGTGCCAAGTAATCCTTGGAAAGCTCTCATTGTTTCACTATCATTAACGGATACTGACAAGACAGAACAAGAAGACTGTAGGGGAAACTTATTTCTAGGTTATGATCTTTCTGTTCATTTAATTAAAAAGGGGACAGACTTCGAGAGATAAGTATTGTAAATATATCACTGCAGAATATAAAGGAAATTGAAATATTTCCCTCTTTGTCACATATCTGTAGTAGGATTTGCCAAAATCAGAATTGATCCATTTTCTGTTTCTTGTTTTACAACAGGTCATACGTTGTGTTGGTTACTAATAACAACTCAATAAATGTGTTTAACAAATTAATTTAGTAAACTTGCTTTGATTTTTTTTTTTTTTCCTTTCTGAGATAATAAGCCTCTACTACTTGTGGCTGCATTATCTGTGGGTTTTTGTTTTCGGGTTGGTTTTTTTTTTTTACTTTTTTATTTTCTTTTTTTTTAACTTCATTTATTTGTTTGCAGCCAATTTAAGTGAGTTAATGGCAATTGGGAATACACTTCAAGCTAGTATAACTAACTCCACTTTATGGTCCAACATTAATAGGAGCTGGGCTCAGAAGCAGAAAGCAGTTGAAACATCTGAGTTTAAAATTGCCATTTTCCCTGCTGAATCCGTTATTGGGACAAACAAGTTCAATCCTGTAAATTGGTGGTGGAAAGGGATATCTTTTCTTTACAGATAAAGCAGGAGCTGACCAAGTAAAAGCGAATGCCTATTTTCTTGTTTATAATGGTCATTCACTGTGTTTGGTTACTGTCAAGAACTCAATAAATGTGTTTAACAAGTTCACATAGTGCATGTTTGATCTTATTGCACATTAAGGAAATTGGTTTGGGTTTCTTTTTTGTCTCAGTCTGGAGGTGGGGCAGATCTCATGCTATTCCCTTCCTAATACTCACTTTATAAGCCATAACATGCTGAAGTTCACAGGAAATAAGGTGAAGTTAGAAAGTACCATGCCTGACTAAGGAATTGTTTATACCAAATGGAATAATAGGCACTACAGGAAGCGTGAGGGAACAGAACCACTGTGAAGAAGCTGTCGTTGTTGCAGGCCAACTAGCTTTAGCATGGCGAACACATATTAACCTTGGCCAAAGAGAACAGTGCAGGTAACAGACAGAAACTCCCGAGTCTGTTGCAGGCAGTGGTCTGAAAAGATTGCGACTTGCATGACTTCGTCTGTGACCTGAAGGTGAGAACGTGAACAGGCTGGCATTCGGGGGACGCTCAAGGTAGGTACAGGGATGTAGATGGAATCTGTAAGGAACCCAAGGTTGTCAACAGTTCAGTTGCCCAGTGAAAAACGCAAATGGTGGAATCTAATTACTAGTGGAAGAGGAGAGGTTGCCTAGATGGGCTGTGACACAGCGATGCCGTACGTGTAGCCAGGTTCTGGGCTGATGACCCTGGCCCAGGATCCTATTAGCACACATGTAGTACCTGATCCTTATTTCATTTTGAGCATTTCAAATCACTTCCATACACCAGCTTAACACTGTGCAGTGATCTGAAAAATCCTCAGCACAACCACAGAAATATCACATAGTGACTATTATGCTGTAAATGAACATCGTCAAATTCTGCAGCTGAAATGGAGAAAATTTACCACCTTCGATTTACCTAGATAATAAAAAATTAAAAATGACATCAGTCACACGCATTTAATATTTTTGAGTTGCCATAGTGATCTATAAAACTTACAAACTTGTGGTGTTGGGATTGTTTCCACTACTTGCCTAGCTGATTTGGGATTTTAGAAGCTTTTCCCAGGATTGTTAGGGTTGCAGAGTAAAGTTACTGAGTGCACAAAGTCCACAATGCCTCAATCTATATTTTTGGACAAATATATGGCAGTTTTGAGCCAAATTTGTCAGTGACAGAAGGTAGGGAAGATAAGCCAGGCCTCCATTATGAAACTTTTAATAAGTAATAAACCTATTTTCTATTTTACTGAAAGCTGATTGAAGGGATTTAAGAGGAGGGAGAGAGATGATAGAAGGGACTAGTCCTAGGAAGGAGTCATGCTGTGGTTCAGATTAGGTGAGGCCCTGCAAATAGAGAGATGGAGCAATCATACTGAAACACCACAAATATATTTGTCAACATGTCCAACTCCATTTTGTGAGCTAATGAACTCCATCTTGCCATGATTTCTTTAGATGTTTGCTTTAATAAACTGCAGTAGAAACAGACCAAACCAAATCTCACGTTTCAGTGGTGTTTGAATCTATACATCTAGCTCCAGCTTCACAGATCAGGCACGTTTCTCTCTGTCAAGAGACCCTGAACATCAAAGCAAGCCACACCTTATCACAAAGCTTTTAAGCCAAAAGGTAAAGTTTCAGTATCAAACAACTGGCACAGAGACAATTTCCAGGTGCTCAGAGTCTGTGCAGCACAGCAACACGTACACAGAGTAATCTCCAACTGGAGAGCTTTCTGTCCATGATGCTCACCAGAAGTCTGGCTGCAGACCCAGCTCGTTACTGTGTAGTAGGAGCTGTATCTGTGGTCTTGGTACCACCCCTGTCTGAGCCATTCAGATTATGAGTGATACTCTTTGCTTGTGATAAGGCTCAGCACAGGCATGAGCTACCTGGCAGGGCACAGAAACCTGGCAACAGTCCTGGCAACCAACACCACAGACAGCACCAGATTGCCATGCCACGGTAACAGACTTTAAGAACCTAATATGGGAGGAAATGCTCAGATTCGATCTGCTATCACAGTTAATTTGATACCAAACCAGGTACCAAACTAAACAAGCTCATTTGATGATAAAAAACATGAGAAAAAAAATCAAATTTACAATCTGGTAAAATCCTGTTTCAAGTAAGAGTCAAAAAAGTGTAATAGCCAAATTTTTTAAACTCAGTTTTTCCGTCAATTTAATCAAAAGAAAAAAACTCTTTCTATACAGAAAATACAAACTAAATAGGATCTGTGGGATGAAGGCAGAAAGCAGACCTTCAGCATAATTGTACGTACAGATACCATGCATTTCTGTCCTTCCACCATTCCATTGCAGCCGTGAAAGCTGAAGCAGCAAGCAAACATCTCAAGGATCTGCTTGGAAGCTTGGATATTTTATTATAAAACAAACTCCTTTGAATCAAAAGATCACCCTTTCTCACCATTATAAGCCTCTCACTTTTCTATAAAATGCATACTCTGAAAGAAGAGGGGACAATAGAAATTATGCTGCAAACCTGAGACCTGAGGTTGTGGCACTGGCAGCCTCCAGCAAGGCTGGGAACAGTTACACATGAAGGTGCGCAGGGCTGGACCCCCCTACACTGATCCAGGAACTCAAACTCAGACAAGCTACTCGATCAAAAAGGTAAGTTGGCCAGTAAATATCAGAACAACTTAAAAATCACCCAAATCCATGTTTTTATGAATAGCACTGCTTGCTCGGAGTGTCCATACACTGCTCCACGTCTCGGCCTTAAGAAACGTGAACAGTAACTGCTGCTCACATGGCGTTAGTTTGACAGAGATGTGCGACACGGGTAGAAATGGGCTGCCAGCAGCCAACATCATTCCAAGTCCTTTGCATCCGGTGGTGTTTCCATCCATAGGACCTTTTCAAAATATTTGTTTATAAAAAAAAACCAAACAAACAACCACCTTTAAAGTAATACTTCAGAATCCTTCCTGCTTCGGACAGACCCTGCCTTTACTCTCCCCATTTTGCTTTTCTGGGGGTTTCACACCTTGCTACGTCCAGCACTAGCCTTCCCCTTTCAAAACTATGAGTAATGCACTCAAGGTTTACATTCCACAATCATAATACTGCCGTGAAAACAGAGGAATCGGGAAGTCTCTCAATATTAACTGTTGTTGGAATCAACATATTTCAGCTGCCATTAAAAAAATTTAAATAATAATATAAAAAGAGCTGCTACATCTGATTGGTGAAGACAAATTGGAAAGCAGGATATAATTGCACCCAAAAGGTCACAACCAGAAAGCAAATAAAACCCCTCTAACATTTAAGGTATTCCTCATGATCTATAATAATAAGGAAGAGGGATGTTTAACTTTTTTTTTTCTAAAGTACTTAGGGATAACAATGTTGAAATTCCATCACAGCCTGAAAATAAAGCTGAAATTTTCTGTAGCTGCTGCTTTTAGGAGCTGAACCTTCCCCAAAAGTCAAGAACTGAAGGGAAAACAGTAACTGGGCAGTATATTTTATTGTGAATACCAGAAATGCAGCAAAAAGGCAGATGTTTTGCATGTTATGCTCTACCTCTCTAATCTTTAGTACTGGACACTACCCAAATAATCCCAGATGTTTGGTTCCTATGTTCAAAGACAGTATGAATTTTTTAGAGATACAAGCCATAACTGATCCCTGGTTTGGGTTTTTTTTTTCTTAGATGTTATTCCCTAGATGTAATGGCTGACAAAGCACAGAAAGTTTGCTGTAGGAAATGCTGATTTACTGGCAAATGGCTTACCGCAGTCCTCAATGACTCAAGGAGCCTGTTTGCACGGTAAAGAACAAGAACCATTTATAACGTGAAGCATAATGCAGGCAAACATTTTCTGTTTCCTAGAGTGTGAGGCTTCTGTTCTAATAACTGAAGATGTGTCAAACACATACTCAGAGCAGAAAAAGAAAAACAGGATAATAAATCTTTTAAGGATGGGAAAATAATCCTTAGTATTTAAATAGAGGGGGAAAAAAAATCCTTCAAAGTGTTAGGAAAATAAAAAAAAAAAGAAAAAACACATTGACACAGTTTATGCATTTAGGCAGAGGCTCCCACCCTGTTTGGGAAGAAAGAGTTAAAGTCAAAAGTAAATCCGTGTGACACAAAGCTACAGCTGCAAAATACTCCAGCTGCCCCAGAACAAGGGTAAGGCTAGGAACTTCAGCCTTGGGTGGTTATTCCCAGCACAAGGACACAGCCAACGCCTAGCAAACATCTCGTTTTCAGAGACATTCCGGTATTTGCATCCTTGCATCCAGGGTATTTGTTACAGAGGCACAAGCATAGTGGTTTCGCTTGATCGCAGGACACCCTTCCTGATTCTGTGACTCCACTCTGGATGTGCTGCCTCAATGCCGTATCGGGCGATTTTGGGAACCTATCTCTAGGGCTCTGCAAAGAAATCAGCCTGCCAGAAACACCTTGTGCCTTGTTTCACTTACTGTCCTGCTGCACACCTATGCTTTAGGAGAGGCTACTTGGAATTTAACCTGTGCAAGGCTAATGTCCGAAGGGCAAAGCAGACCTCACTCTTACATTACAGCGATGGTAGGATTAGCTGAGGAAAGGAGATGTCAATCAAGACATAAATGATGAAGCACTTAATTGTGAGCCACTGTAAGTACGGCTGTTGCACCCTGACCCACCTGCATCGGGATGACGTCTTACAAGAACACACAGAATGGGTTGCTGACAGTGCCTCGACTCCAAACTTCTCCCAAGTGCCAGGATTCAGAACAATCCTCATTTTTAGATGGTTCAAGCTTTATTCCTCCTATTTTTGTTCCACCTTAGTGGTGTTTCTCCAGGGAAAATAAAAAATTTAAAGATTGCCTGAGAAATTCAGCTCGGTATGCAAGTTTTGAGTCAAACCTAAAGGTTTGTTTAAGCACCCTGCTTTGGCTAAGGATCCCTTGGCTGCAGTCATGCAGTTTAAGTTGAACAAAATCCTTTACACTAAAACCTGTTGGCATGTTAAACTATGAGATGGTGGAAAGAGGAGGAAAAGGGAGGACAGTGAGGAGCCTGGAACTAAATGAAAAGATTAACCGACTGTCAAGAAAGTCACAGGAAATTTGTGACACCTGGTTGTTCAGTGATTGAGTCCCTGGGAAGAGACAAAAAACAGTACGGGGAAAACTATAAAAAACGGATTTGTTGGGGATTTTCCCTGAAAAGTGTATATAATTGAAAGGAACAAGCATCTCTACCAACAGCACTAGTAAATTCAACATTAGCAAGTTGATGAAAAGATGAAAACTAAAAGAACAAGGGGTGCCATTTATGTATACATTAATTCAAAATGCTTTTCAGAATTGATTTGGTTTTTTAAGCAGTTGACAATTTGATAAGGAAACCTAACTCCTCTTTAATGCTAGCAGTTTAGACTTATGGCCAGAAAGACTCTTGGATAACTGCCAGATTGCACTTCCAAAATGAGTAAATGATTGTAAACTACACATGGTAAAGGGGTGGGAATATGTCAACGATATGAAGAACACCATGTTAATATTCAAATATGAGACAGAAACCTTACAAAGGTATGTTAGGGCAACATAAAAAGCCAAGAGCATAACAGCAGAAAACAGAAATTGGGAGAATCACCAGAAGACAAGATTGATTTTTTTTTTCCCCTTTGTCCTGAATTTTTCCCTTAACGGTATAATAATATAGTAGCAAGCTGATTTCAGCTCTCTGCCTTCCTTCAGGCATAATTTAAAATTTGACAGTAATAGGAGTGACATTTTCAGACATTCATGCCACAGTTTTTCCATACTGGAGGCCTTGTTCATTAAACATTTATTTATATCTGTGTTCTATGAGCTGCAGAAAGATTTACAGAACTGGAACTCCACTGGCAAATCTTTCACCCAAATGCTGTCCACATTCCTCCATCGCAGATGACCAGCTGAAATGATCACGTTAAAAACTCAAGTCACTGAAACTCTGCCATACCATGAGCAGCGGCAGGATGGATTGTTCTACATGGCCTCTCCTTAAAGCGTGTGAGCTAACAACAGCTAACAATCCCGTTTCAGATCTTAAATCATCTAGCCCAAATTACAGATCAACAGGCCTTTGGCTCCAAAAGTCTTGATGACTCCCAGCATAATTAAGAATACAAATGATTAAGCAGGTACAGAATAAATCCAGCCTTCAAATTTTGGGAATAGACTCTTCCTCACCTCCTACTGTGCTACTTGTCTTAAAAATAGACAGAACTTTGTCATAGGGGATATACTTTCCTGAAAGCACGACAAATGCCAGAGGAGATAGTTACCCAAGGTAAGATTTCTGTAGGGACTGTAAATGATCTGAACCAAAATGTAAATGCAGCTCTGCCTTTTGGTGGGTTGATATAGCCAAGAAAAAGGAAACTAAGCAGATTAAATTCTTCCAGTGTTCGAATAAACAGGTTATTTCTACAGAAGACCTACCATTTAGCCCTGTCTCTTTGTTTTCAGCACTCTGGGCCAGGGAGGCAATGCATGAAGGTTTCAATGGCATTTAGAGTCCAGCTTCACTGTGGATGTACAGCTCTGGTGCTGGCTTTTAGCTCAGAGCGCACTTGCCTCCTCTCTCCCCCTGCATCCCTCTTGCTCTGGCAGCTCAGCCAGCTCTTTGGTTTATTAGTGTCTCTTTCCCATGTACTTCTCATGCACAGCAAGATGATTATTCCCAGGACAGGGATAGATTTTCCCATCAATCACGGAGAGCCCCATTTTCTCATCCTCTGTTTAAAGAGTAATTAGCCCTATCTTTTAAAAATAAAAATTCTAAGCTAAATAAAAGAGGTTGGCTCATCAAGCAGTTGCAGCCCTGTGTGGTTTTCCACTGCACATGCCAACAGTGGCTACCTCCAAGCTAAGGGCAAACTGGAAGCTCAATTCTCTGAGCAAGGACTCATAGCGTGACGTGGCAAGCTACCAGCTGACCCTTGTGACTGGCATTCGGGACTGTTCTGCTTTCATGACTTACATCTCGCAGGAGGCTGGTCTGCGCAGACAAGAGCCCGAGGCTGCAAGCCTGAAAGCAAAAGCAAGTCTCCAGCAGCCCGACCGCCTGGCCCACAGAAACACATCAAAGAGCTGATAGATGGGTATGCTGTTGTGATTCACCATGTTGCTACACTACGAGTCAAGCAAAACAGAAACCACACAAAGAGCTATTACAAGGGCACAACACTAGGAATGGCTTGCCCGTTCCCTGCCTTGATACATCCATGCTAGTTTTCATTACACAGATCTCAGTATCCGCTGGATCAGACACCAAAATACATAACCGCGTTACTTCTCACCAGCCCTGCTGCCAACACCTAAAACAAGCAGGTATGAGGAACAAGGAAATGAGGTCAGCCTTCCTTACCCCTGTCGTAGTGTTTATATACACATATCAATTTTGGTTTCCAGCACAAGCGTGTTTCTGCAAAAGTACATATTCTGGTTTGATATGTGATTTTCATTCACAAGTGCAGTGCACACAACCACGTAAGCAAAGGGGGAATCTGGAGCCTGGTTCAAGTTTAGAGAAACTGTACTCAGTAATAACAAGACTGGGTTTGGTCTGTTTACACCTTCTTGATGCTGCACTGGGATTTGTAAAGGACTGTGATCTTACTACCCACATAAAATGGGTGAAAAAAGAAACAACTACCTTAAAGGCAGGAATGAGGATAGATTTTTCAGACTGTCACAGTTAGCTTTTTTTTTTTTAATATATTTGTTTGCATGGCTCCTGTGAATTTTTTTTTGATGTTTTATTACATCTTCAATTTTAATATCTCAGAAAAATAGTATCAAATTCTTTTTGCTAATGTTTGCTATTTATTTTCAGTTTTATAATAAATTTTCACATGTTACTGAGAAAGCTGCTTGTTTGTGATGTTTAGGGGGACAATGTCTCCTATGAAAGTGATATTAAGGTTCCCTCCATAAAAGATTCTTTAAATTTATACTGTGCAGAAAGAAGGTGACATATTGGATATCACCTTTATGCTTCCCAAAGCCAAAAACACTGAAAGAGACAAACACAACATAAAGAAACTTCTTCAAACTTTATATCCTTTAAATATATTTTCTTTTAATAGAATTTACCCTTATTTGATTTACAAAACTGAGCACAGGAATAATGTTCTCTGCAAGCAGCTCCATAAATACTGTGAAATGACTAACAAGAGACACGTGGCAGGGGAATCTGGTTGCTTTTATAGTCTAGGATATGTCACTGTGAATAAGAAGGTATTGTGGAAGGGTAGTAAAGTTTGGTGAGTGATTGTGACAGGCTGAACCTTAGCAAGGTAAGAAACCCTTTTGCATTTCGTGGTGGGGAGAAGAAAAAAAAAAAATCAGAGAAGATTGACTTCAAGATGTTTCTCTTAACTGTTGACATGAGAACTTTCATTATTTCAATGCTAATGTCAATATTTTTTGGAAGAAGTAGTCCCCTGTAACATTCATTAGGGATGTCATAAGCATCTGCAACATATGGTGTCTCAAATCCAATTACTTTTCTATTCAAACCATGACCTTGAATAGGTTTTTAAAAGAAAAAAAGATGACAAACAAAGCCCCTTTTGCTTACTTTATGGCTTAGTGGCATGCCATTGAAACTCAGGGATATGTCAGATTGCCCGTTTCTTTCATTTCCTGTTTTGTTGTGGGGTTTGGGGTTTTTTTGTTGTTGGTGGTGGTTTTGGGGGTTTTTTTCCCCCCAAAATTTTATGAAGTTATGGAAGCTTATCTAAAAAAAGTAGGGGTGGCAACATCTACTCCCTGTCTATTTGCACATTAAATGCACCATGTACATCAAAAAGCATATTTTGAAATACTTTAACTAGCCCTTGGCAGGATTTGGTTTAAAATGTCTATTTAGAAGAGTAACACTGAAGTTCTCTATACCCGACATAGCCTGAAGCTCAAATTCCTCTCTGCATTGTGATAACCTCATAACCCAGATGTATGAGGCTCACACTGACCGGGTTTTTCTCATTGCAGCTGCCTTTTTTGTATCACTTCTGAACATCAGTCTTTCCAGTTCAATCCATGCAAAAAAAAAAAAAGGACAGACCAAGAAACAGACTCCTCTAATTTTTTCTATTATACAGGCCCTACACCTGGCTAATTCAGGAAACAAAAAGAAACCCTTTCCACTGTATTTACTTATTTTGCTTATGTGAAAATCTAATAATCTTGCCCATTATATGTCAAACATATTATGCCTCCAGAAAACAAGTCCTTTATAAATATACATGGTAGCTGCTTGAAACTTGCCACAAAAATAGGGATTCCATGGTGCTGCTATGCAAATTCATATAGAAATAATACTTGTTATAGAAAGCTTACAATTATTTGCCTCTTTTTTGCAAGTTCTTCTTAAAACAGCCTGTACTGTTACAATATAAACACCCATGCCTTTAATGGTACAATTAAATCTGGGGCAATTAGTGTAGATAGTTACCATAGTTCTTCACTAAGCTTTACTTAGGGACGCCCAATCGTTCTTGCATTTTAATGCATTAAAATATGTAATTATGTTTAGCGTATGTCCACTTATTGTGCACCGTCACTGGAAATCAAGTTCACTTTGTATATACTTTCTAATTGATATTTAGAAACGCTGGCAGACAAGAGTGCTGGCACTATAGTAACACAGGTACACTAACATCAACCTCTGTTACCCTTTTTAATGGTGAGAACATTAATTCAAGATACTCACTCATGAGAATTTTAATTTTAAAATTAATTTTCCTCTTAGCTTTAACCTACAAGATATGGAAAGATCAAATATGTGTAGTATTTTAGAGAAAGAAATATTGATGAAAGAAAAGTCCAGGGAAAAAAAAAAAAATAGAACCCAGGGTATATACCATGCAAAAAAATGAGTTGAAAGGGCTGACTTGTCTCAAAAGCCACCAGTATTATTCATGGGAATAGACCTCAACAAAAAAGCCATCTTTTAAAACATTCCATATTTGTAGTGTTATTTATAATGTGAGCTGAGCAGAACGAGAAGCTGACAGCACTGCAGTAGGAAATATGGCCATTCAAGAGAAGAAGTAATCAGCTTTCTGGGACTTCCCCACAGCCTGGGGCTTGTGAGCTGTTTGTACCACCAGAAGCTGTACTCGCTGTCTGTGACAAATCACTGTCCCCTCATGTCTCCATTCACACCTAAAAAACCACGATAAAGCCTTAGCACAATAGGGAAGGGTTGATACAAGAACGACCACATAAACAATTCAGATACTGCAGTAATGGAAGCCTTTATAAAGTTCTGGGTAGATGCACAACACAGACACAGCTGGAGCACTGCAGTATTTCCCATCATTATTTTTTTTTTCAGCGATACCTCCGAGGACAGAGAGAAAAATCTAATGCCCATCCAATGCCTTGAGGAATTCTTAGGTCTGCCTGACCAGCAAGAATTGAGCTGTCAAACTCCAGCCAGCAATATTTACATAACAATATTTAGCATTTAGATAATGATGTTCATTTTCCAGGTGCCTTAAAAATGACACATCACCCTTTCTAGATGAAGTAACCAAGGTAAACTTCAATGGCCAGTGCAGGGCTACTCAAAAAAGTAATTCCATCCATAAGCCAAGTTATATGCCCAAGCTGCACTTTCAAATAGTTGTTTTCCCTTTCCAGTCCATTTCACTGCTTGCATATTTTTCTCTGCATTTTCTCACTCCCCATAGTGAGCATAAAGATAAGCACACTGAAAAGCTTGCTGAGCAAGATCAGATAGTGTAAAAAGAAAAAAAAATATTAAAAAAATAACAATCAAAGCACACCAAAGTCTGTTTCATCAAAGCTCAGGACCAGCTTTCATAAAATCCACAAACAGCAAGATAAACAAAATATTATGTGAAACGGAAAAATGATACTTGAAAAGCAGAAATGTGAGGTTAAGGATAAAAAAAAAAGGATAGTAAAATGAAACAACTGTAAAACAAAAGCTGTAGTAATTATTCTTGTGTCACGTTGTTCAGAACAACTCTGGTATGATGGTAACAAACCCTTCTATTAGCATTGAATACTGCCCTTTCAAGATGCTCTTTAATACTGGCCAAATGTGGGGAAGACACAAGAACTCGCAGTGTCAGACAGCAAACGTAAAAAATACCCAAATTCAGTCCTAAATGAGAAGGCCAGTAGAGGTGATACAATTCCCTCTAATTAGCAATATTTTTAAGAAATATTCATTTCTACCCATTTTTTAGAGGTGAAAGACACTTTCCTGAGGGGAACTGGAATAGAAATACATGTACCCAGGAATGTCCTGTTTTGTGAAACAAATAAATCTCTTCTTCAGACCTCTGTATTGTCTTTCACTGTGCTGAAGAGCCGTTGCCATGAAACAAACATTGCCAAATACGTTTTTCATGTATTTCGAAGGCCCAGGTTCAGCATGATCAATTTTTGATGGTGGCATTAGAGACCACACAATATGCAAGGCAATAACATACAAATTAGAGGACAACACTCACTGAAGAATGAAGAGTACGAAGCACTACACTCATTAAAATGCCTCATTGTGAACAATTGGTTAATTAATGCTCTACATTATGTGCATGCTGTAATTCTAAAAGTGAGCTGTATATAATAACACCCCTCCAAATCCCTAAGCATTATTTTATTTTCTTTGTTATTTATCACATCCTTTCCCTAGACCAAACTGAGACCACCTTCTCTCATTAACTGTCACAGCTGATTTTTTTATTTTCTGCCAGCACCTGCGCAATGACTATTGCAGTTCAAGGTTGAAATTCACGTTTTAGTAGTTTTGCTTCCCCTTCCTATAGCAGCAGACCAAGTACTCCTTTCTCTCAGATGCATTTCAGCACCCCAGAAAAATCTGCATTTGATTCCACTGGGAAAAGTCCCCTCTAATTGGTAAACCATTTTGTGTTTCTTAAGAACAGGTGACAGAAAGACATAGGGTCTACGAGAGGACACTCAGAGCCCACCTGGGTATGGTAATGGGAAAAACTGGCACTAAGACCTCAGACACCACACACAAACATACTCTGTACCTACAAATGCATGAGAAACAACAGGCTAAAATCAACACATCTCGTCATATACACTGCTGTCACTCCAGTTAACAGACGAAAAATAGCCCATGCCCTTATCCCTGTCACTGACATGGACATGTCCTGTATCACGGAAACCTCACCAGCCAATACCCAGGGCACTGCACTGTCCCATCCCTTCCATCACATACCTAACACATGCATAGACCTGGAAAAGGTAACAGCAGGACACGGCACTCCTCTTCTCTACTAGTATCAAATGCAAGGGAGACAACTCAGGCAAGAGCCTTTATTCAAGTTCATTCATTTGACTCTTGAACTGGAACCAAAGCCATTCACTTATACATTCATTTATAAAGTATCATGGATGGGCAGATTCATGAAGGATCTTGCTAAAACTAGGAGGACAATAAAACATAGAGTGCATGTCAAGCTAGGACTACCCAGTGCATTCACAGTGATTGGGTTACAATCAAGAACACCGCAAACCTGATGTTGCTTTCATCCTTCATTTTTATGGAATGTCTGTGGTCTCAACCCTGTAAGACAGTCAGATCCTGGTCCTGGCTTTTCATTTAGAAGGAGCAAAAGAGTAAAGACACCGTAACCTAATCATTACCCTTCACAGAGCACTCTCCATTTCCCACAAAAAGGGTAGAGCAAGCAACCCTAAGTTGACCACAGAGTCACATGAATCCCAATTCCAAAACTGCTGAAAGAAGCAATGTTACCTTCAGGGAGTTGATAAACCAGCATAGTATCCTCAACTCTGTATTGCCTGGACATGAAGCAGGATCTCTTCAGGTTTCTAAAACATTGCTGTGAGTCAATGAGCAGAAGTTCAAGTCCTAAAAACAGAAAAGAAAAATGAATAGAGATCAGATAGAAACACAGTCTGAGTGGAAGTTGCATCATTCCACACTTCAGAATAACCTTTTTTTCCTCCACCTTCATTGAGTCAAGCCAAAATTATTTCAAGAATATTTATTCCCGGACAACAAACCCCAGGCACCTACAAACTTTGCAGAATCTGTGCAGAGGCTTGGAGACTTGATGAAACAGAACATTCCCATATAAACCCACAGAGAATGCCTATACTACAGTACATAAAAACCAACAACAGCCCAGTTTTTAAAACAAACAGCAGAGTCGGGGCACTGCTGTATCCTCACTTCAAATGTGCTGGTTCAGGGAATTTTAAGTTCAGCCAGGCACTGTAAGCAGAGTTACATTTATTCATTTCTTTAATAGCAAATATTCTCCTCCTTGTATATTCCAATTTGTTTCTTAATTCCATTGAAGTTCCTTTCCACAATTTTACATATCATTCTAAAGTAAAAGATGAACATGTTTGTATAAAGCTCATTAAATTATTACTTTGTGTTTTACAGTATTATGCAAATTAAAACTGACTACAGATTTCTCTTAAATCTGTGAATTTTTTAAGCACTTGTGTGCTTATTTGCTAAGTAACTAGTTGTTAATAAAGAGATACCAATTATTTTCTCTCCTACTGCTCTAAATATTATAACTTGTATTTATATGTGCTTTCATAGACACACAAGAGGTGCCAAACATGTGGCAGTCACTAATTATTCTACAATGGTTAAGGGGGTTCATATATCACAGCTCTGGCACATAGATGCTACCGTCTTCATGTCATGTTTTCAGAGCCCTGAAGATTTTCATCTTTTAGGTTGATGCCATAATTTCTCATGCTGTCAGTTCCAAACACATGTATTGACAAGACTGACAAAAAGTTGCTTTTTGTGCATTTATTTTCTCTTCCTCAGTTAATTCAAAGCTTTTCAAACTATGAGAATGGCAATTTACCCTTTAAGTTGTATACAAAGTCAATGTAGATAACGCATTTAAATTTATATCTATTATAGTACAATTAGCTGTTCCTTTCCAATGAAGCCATATTTTCATATGGTCCACTGGCATTCAACTAATATCAACCTTTTTGTTCTTAGGTCTTAAGAAGATGAGAACTCAATGCGTGGTTTTATTAGATAACTCTCTGTGAAGTTCCATGCTATATCAAAATTGTAATTATGTGTTATAAATATCCCATCCTAGCACTCTTATTTACTATTCCCCATCACAGATATCACGATAATGAAAAATATCATAGGGGAATTTATAGAGAAAGAAATAGAGATTACTCCTTCCTTTCAACAGTCATTAAACAAAAAATTATGTGATATTTCCCTAAACCAACTCATTAGTCTAAGAATCCCTGCAATATATAACCAGAGTCTAAATATCACATTAGCAGAGCTGAAAGACCCATGTCAGTAGGACTCTTAGGTAGCAGAAGGAGGTGCTAGTGTAATATTATCAGTGGAGAAGGAAGCAGGCTTGTCCTCAAGAATAAGCGTAATAGTGTAATAACAAAGTAGCTTTTCAGTTGAAACCAAACTGGTCATGACAACCACAAAACACTCTTAATTTGTTAGTAATCTTACTGTCTGACCAAGATGATTATTTAGCAATATTAAAAAAATTTCATTTGGGATAAACCTTCAGATGTAATCAAATCTTTCCATTTTCCTTTAATTTATTTAGAAAGGGGGTGGGGTAGAGATTGTTCAGACATGAAGCAATTTCCATGGAATAAACCTACTGCAAGAAATGCTTCTTGAAATGTAATTTTTATTTTCAGGGACCACATGAAAAGAATGCAATCTTCAGAGAACATTTACCACTTCATGGTGACTTCAATAATCACCATTATTCTGTTAAAAGGAAAATCTGTAGAGTTACTGTGGATCATTTCTGACCGTTTAACAAGCAACCACTGTAAGCCTGTACACATATGCAAGGCAGATTCTACCACAGATGGCTGTGTTTGTATTAAACAGCTGCTGATATTTATGAAGAAACTTCCAATCCATCATGCCCCCATGGTGACAATGGTTTATTGGTTTTGCTTTTTAGAAAAAAAGACAGTGGACACCTTCTTGCGAGTTCCTTCAGACAAAATGCATTAAATTCCATGGAAATTATTGTGTTGGCACATTGTGCCAGCCCAACACTGAGTTGTCACCTCTGGAACACCCCTAAAGGCCTTATTTTTCATCTTGAAAAACGTACTTCGTGCTAGCTCTACCTGAAAAGGGACTTCAGGTTGACTGTATTACTGTTAACCTAGACAGCTTAAGCTAAGGAGGCTGTAGCAAGAGCTAAAATGGCTAGAGCTCTCCCATGCATTCTGATGAAAAGACATCGAACACATGGCTTAAAACCAACAGTTATTTCCTCAAGCAACAACTACAAAACATCCTAAAGGCCTCCTTCTCGTGCCAGCTGTAACACACATGGAAGCATGTTGTGGAACACATTAAGGTAAAGTAGCAGCAGTTCATCACATTATGGAAGGGAAGAGGGTCCTAGTTGGGTGGTTTGCTAGAATCAACATCTGCCTGAATCTCCTCTTTTTGATTAAAAATCCCTGTAGTCTAAGCTAACCCCAATGTGTCTTGAAAAATTAAGTTATAATTTCCTTTAAAGTTACAGCTGCTGATGTCTAAATCTCTCCTTTCTTGATGACATCATACATATCTATGGGAAGGATTTCCATGCTCTCAGTGTAGGGGAAAGAACTGATGTTTCAATTAAGGCTTTTAAATCTTATGTCTTCAGAAAAGTTCAAATCTCTGCCACTAATACCTTTTTCTTTACATACTCTGAAATCTTGATCAGTCTGACCTTCAATCTTCTTGGCTGTCTGCACTTATTTCCTTTCTCTCCTTGCAATTCTGTATATATTCCCTTTAAGAATAGTTCATGTCCTCAATTTAGCTCACAGATTTGATGCCCATCACTTTTTAGTGTTAAAATTTGAGGCCTAAGGGATAGAAACTTTGACTCCCTGGCAAAAAAAATCAGAAGGATCAAAAATAGCATTCCTCAGTTTGTTTCAAGGTAAACATTTACTCAGTTTTGTTTGATTTTAAAGAGCGGGTCATATAATTTCTCTGAGAAGCAGAATCTATTAATTAATTTCATATTACTGAGCTACAATCACTCTTTCATTATAGGAACAACTACAACCACCACAAAAGCATAAAAGGCACTTTGGGAGTAAATGGAGGAGAGGGTAAATCACTGTAGAAGATTATTTGTATTAGCTCTTTTAAACACACAAACATGCTGTGGGACACATGCTTTTCACTTGCTTTTCTAAAGGAGGGTTAAGTTCTCAAGCATTAAGAAGCAGCTAATTGTGTTGCCTTAATTCAGCAGCTACATAATTCCTGTCATTTTTATTTTAATGAATGCTAAAAATGAATGATTTAACCCAGCTAGTTTTGATATTTCAGTAAGTAAGGAAAAAACCCAAACATTTCAGACTCTACGCTCCTAAACACCAAGCAGATCAGCTGAGTACAGATGGCACATTTAACCATTTAACCTGTAGGGTATTTTACACATTGTAGAAATATTCTTATTACAGGAAAAATAATGGGAGTGTTATGTCTTACCAAATCAATTCTAATGGTATTTACATTAGCAAAAGTTAATCATTAAGTATTAATACCTGACCAACATGGGTTATAAATAAGGTATGAGAACTGGATATTAATTTTCACATTCTGAATGCAATTTCTCTTGTGACTAAAGGATCTGAAGCATGCCACAACTTCAATGTATTTTTTATTAGTACAATAAGTCTAACCAACTGCATGATATACTGAAGTTGTGCTTGAGATGCCAGTAAGTATACAGGGTAATACTCAATAACACAATTAATACTGAAACCAACATTTCTTGGTCGCTGAAGGATCCAGTAAATACAGCTGCAGAGTGAATCAAAAGGGGTTGTAACAAAGATGACACATTAAAAGCATATTTTGAGCATGCTAAGTATTGCTACAAATAATTACTGAGGAAAATAAAACACAGTTTTCAGGAATATAGTTCTTCTCTTCAAAGGGATGATGATTAAAGAGAAGAGTTTAAGGTGTCTATGCACCTTTTCAGAATCTCTAAGATGTAAAATAATGATGTGTCCTAAGAGGTAAGCCAGCAGATAAACCACAAATATTATGGCGAATGTTCTGCTAGCTAAAACACCTTATTTATCCCACCTATCCTCTTTCAAAACAGAACGTGGCAAACGCTTGTCAGAAAAAATGTCCATGCTAGTGAAACGCAAACCTCCCTGTTCTATTTCAAAGTGCTGAGGAATTGTATAGGGTTTGCATGGCAAGGTTGTGGTAGTGAGAGGACTACAGGGGTGACTTCTGTGAGAAGTTGCTAGAAGCCTCTGCTGTGTCTGATAGAGCCAATGCCAGCCATCTCCAAGACGGACCATGGCCAAGCCACTCAGCAGCAGTCATAACAACTCTGTGATAACATTTTTAAGAAGCAGGGGGGTGGAAATTAAAGAGAGCAGAATTTTGCAGCAGAGAGAGAGAAAACTCTGCAGACTCCTAGGTCAGTGGAGAATGAGGGCAGGAGGTGCTCCAGGCACTGGAGCAGAGATGGTGCAGCCCATGGTGAGGCCGACTGTGCCCTGCAGCCATGGAGAGTCATGGGGGGCACAGACCCCCCTGCAGCCCGGGGAGGACTCCATGCCCAAGCAGGGGATGCCCAAAGGAGGCTGTGACCCCGTGGGCAGGTTGTGCTGGAGCAGGGTCCTGGCAGGAGCTGTGGGCCCATGGAGAGAGGAGCCCAGGCTGGAGCAGGTTTGTTGGCAGAACTTGTGACCCCAGGGGGAACCCAGGCTGGAGCAACTTGTGAAGAACTGCTGCACCCTATGGGAGAAACCTACACTGGAGAAGTTTGCATTTTGTGTTGGCTAAACCTGCATGTTCATTTGCCAGAATTCCAGATGCGTATCATTCATTCCAGCATGTCTGGAAACCAGAAACAAGAACAGGAAAAAAATCTGCAAATAGGAGAATTGTGTGGCTGAACTACAAGCATGAAGGATAGACAGTGAAGAGATAGACAGACATTCCAAAAAGCCTAAATCTTGCCTTCACTTACAGTATCAGCTGTGGCTGTCTCTGCCTAAACTGCTAAACTACCAGAAAAATTTTTTATTTGTAGCATAGTGAAGACCTTGGAATAAGATCATTCAAGCTTTGTGAGCTCAAGGACTGAACTTCCAGGTGCATGTTACTTTCAAGTCATTGTTCAACTTTTCATCTAATTCAGTATTCAAAAGGGCAGTATCACTTCTTATTTGCATTCAGCAAGGCTAGCTTTTCAAGTTTAGTATCCAAATTCAGTGCTCAGGTTAAAGCCACAGCAAATAATCCCAAAGCAAATAACAGACATTAAGTTACCTCTTCACCACAAGTGACAGCTTGTTTTCAGGTTAGTGATGTTTTCATTTGTTTTTTTACTCTCCTATGAAAAAATCATATAGGTTTGCATGAATCTACTTTGTATTTCTGGTAGAGAAAACCTTTTATTATTCCCTTTCAATTAAAAAGAAAAACAGCAGGATTGTGAGGTAAGAGAAAAGCTGGGGAATTCCTGTAGAGCAAGAAGCAAGTTCACAAATGTAGCCTTGTTCATTGTTCCCTCCCTGTAGGTATGTGATGTTGGTGATGTTTGTACTTATACAGCTATCGGCAGCAGCACAAAACATTTAATTATATTCCTGACACATTTATTTCCATACCCTCCGCTTCCCTCAAGTGCTAGATATAATCACCCTGCTGGACTCCAACCTGCTATAAATCACTTGCTCAACATGGTTTATCACTTCATTTATATTAGCCAGGAAACCCACACTAAAGCTGGAAGTACCAGACCATCCCCCCCAAGCAGCTACTTTATGTCCCTCTGCATACACCCAGGCATGCACCTGGATGACATTAAAACATCAAATCTCCTGCTGCAAACACAGCTCTACCCAGACCCCCTTAGTGCTCAGTCTCTCCCTCTCAGATTAGATGAGTAGTGACCCAAAAAGAGACAGAAGATGTCAGTTGTTTTGGGATCTGTATGAACATCTACTGTGCAAACAATAAGTATAAATACTTTTCGTACTGCAGTCAAAACTGAATATTACTTGGTGACAGCTTAAACAATTCTGAATTGCTTTAACAGTTCAGTATTGCAGGGGCTTAAACCCACACTTTTATGGAAAACATCAAGCTATGCCCTTGAATTAACATGCTCAATCACACGTCAGCACACTGTTCCAGCATCATTAGCATTTGACCATATTTATGTATAACAAACAATCGAGTCACCAAGCAAGTGTTCTCAGAAATTTAAATCTGACATGGGACACCACTTTACATCACACTGATTTCATAGAACTCATATTGGCCAGCAAGATCAAATCCAAAACATCCTCAGTGGAAAATACATGTGTCCAGTATTCAAAAGAAGTAGTTGTAGAAGGTACGCTGTGATTCATACTGTTCAGTCCTGCTTAATTAGCTACTTCAGAAGGGAATTCTTCATGGTAAGAAACAGCTACTTAAGAATGGAAAACTTCCAGTCACTAAACAAAAAGGCAAACAGCACTTAAATTTTACAGACACATCTAGACACTACCACAATAAATTTTACATCGGCAACCTGCTTCATCTGAGCATTGTTATCTTGTTTCACTTGACACTCACAGATTGTGTCATACAGAGTTCTAATTCACCAATATTTTGGTGAATGAAGTCTCAAGCTGCAAGATCCTTCAGATATATCCTTTACTAAGAGGGGACCTGAGATTGCTTTAGCATTTACAGAACTTACATGAATACATCAACACATTTTATTAACTAAACAGAAAGCCCCATGCAGTAACTATAACAATTGACTATATCTATTTTTCTCGGGTTTGCTGCAAGGCAATAATGGCTTAGTGCATATTAATCTGACATTCGGCTGTTCCAAAAGCTAATAAAGTGCATTTGTACTAACTTACTGTACCATCTTTGTTATACATAGTTATTTATGCAAATGAGATTGAACTCAGAATCACAGGAAAATACAAGAATGGAAACACAGGTGCCCTAAGACCTACATAAAGCTTCTCTGGGCAGTACAAAACCAGCCTTCATGCAGTGTGTGATACTAGAACTCATGGTGTACCTTAAATGATCAGAGAACACCAAGCAGTGCAACACAACAGTCCGCATAAATTACCATACCAAGGTGGACAATGTACTGTACCCTACCTCTGTCTCACTAGAGCCCCATTAGAGTCTCCATATGTAAACACACAATGTGTCAAACTAAATAAATGTAGGCATTTTCTACAACATCTTTCTGTTTTTAAATATGCAGCATAATCATTTACTAGAAAATAAATCTCCCAAACCGGTAAATGTTATGGTTTGCTAGAATTCTTGATAGCCATCTGGCTTCAAAACAATTGCACTGCTACAAAAAATTGATTGCCAAACTACTGTCTGTAATCATCATTTAAGGAACATATGCTTATACGTTTCCAGCCTCTTTTTCAGTTCATCCTAAACAGCCAGAGGTTAAATATAGCACATAAAGTTAAAAAAAAAAAAAAAGACATGAGCTGCAAGAAAAAACAGAAAACACCGCATGAATCTGATAGCACTGTAGCAATGTATTCAAATGAACTACTGCACTGCTAGGATGCAAACAGGGCCCACAAAAACACATCACTGCATTCATACTTGATAAGTTATCTGCAGCATTTCTAAATCAGTGTGCCTAGTGTGGTTTATGAGCAAACCCAGGTACAAGACGACAATAAACATATAAATCTGCATACCTTAATAAGACAGTTAATTTATGAAGTAGTTTATACAACAAGGGAAGTAAAAAATATGTTGTTGCAAAGGGGAATTTAAATGTTTAGGAATAATTCAAAGTCTAGTTTTCTACTGTATGCAATAGGAATTTTCAGAAGTGTTGTTTTACAAAGAACATGCAGGTTAGATTTCAAGTCAATGTATGTAGGTATTGATTTGGTATTTCAAGAATCCTAAGTTTTCTAACAACAGCAAAACAGCTTTGAGGAAGGAGGAACTGATCATCCTCCAGTGTTTGGCATCAACATATCCTTGTAGAGCTCTTTATAGCTCTATGCACAGAGTACCTTTGGCTCCTTTTTATCTCTTCTCTCTTTATCACTTAAATCTTTTTCACTCTGCTCCTGTATGCAGGTATCACTGTAGATACAGGACAGAGACAGCCCATTTCAGCTCCTCTGGTTTCAAGGCAATGATTTTGGAAACACTTTAAACTGCATAAGCCAACACTGAAGTTTAAAGCAGCTTTTAACTTTGGTCACAGCCTTTTTGCATTTCAACCCCCCCCCAACCTATTCAGTCTTGCCTCAGCCCCTTGCATCTGAAGAGGCATTTGTGAGACACATGAGTCAAACCAGGAAACCAAATTAAAATACGTCCATCAAAACCACGTATTTACTTTTAACCTGGCTCCCAAGGTAAATGGCTCTGCTGGCACAAAGGATGGGGCAAAATGGGCTTAGAAGCAAACAGCAGAAGTGTCACCTTCAGTACCTAACAGCATTAGTGAAACCCCAGCTTTAGTAATTTGACAGAAATAGTACACTTGTTCAATTTCGATGGCTGTGTGAGGTGATTAAATGGAGCAGAGTACTCATTTTGGACTGCTGGCAAGCATTTAGTTCTTCCTCAGGTGTTCAGACTAAAATAACAGCAAAGTCTGCATTGACACAAACCGGCAAAATATAGAAGGCTGAGCAACGTGACCTAAATAAAATATAAGATGCTGAAGACCTGTAAGGAATCCCCAGTGACAGAATCTTTTAGATCTACAAATACTAGGGGGGGGAAATCTAGTAAGTCCTAATCCATTATATCCTTTGAAGCATCGTTACATTCCTTTCAGCAAATACTAAGATGCTTCAAGTGCTATTTCAGGGGCATTTTAGTGCTTCTTGGCACCCTGGTATCAGTGCTGAAACAAACTGAAGTGACAGCATATTTTAAATATTACAATTCTTCTGTGACCCTTTTCCCTGCCAGAGACCACTGGCAAACTAGACTAGATCTAGAACATACTGGGGGAGGGCGAAGGGGGTGTAAGATAAAAACAAATAAAAATAACAGTCACAGAATGACAACAGAGAAGTATGTGCTGAACGTGTTTAGGTTACAGACTAGTAAGCTTACTTTGCCACTATGTTCAGCCCATTTTAAGAGATGGATAGCTCTGCATATACTGGATGCAGAGCTGAAGAACAAAAAGGCATGAAAAGTTACAGCAGGGCAGGAAAAATGTAATAGTAGTACCTTGGATTTAACATGGCAGTTAGGCATTATAGGTACAGAAAAATCTACAACATTAGACTCTAGATGCCTTCTTACCCCACCACTCTCTCAGAAGATCTTCTAAACAATTGAAAGCATGAGCTTGTCTAAAATATTAAATGCTAGAAAGGCTCTTTGTTCCACCATATGTTAGAATCACAACACTAAGATTAGTGCCCTCTTTGAAAGCCCTTATAGTATTTAAGAGCTAGGTGGGGAGTTTCAGAAAATAATTGCAATTTTCAACGTGGACCCTGAATTTGTGTTGAGAATTGAATCAATTTTTTTCTCTGTGGTTTCATTTATTTTATGTGATTATATTTAAAACATACATAATTGGAATTTTATAAAACTTCCTGCACGCAAGATACATCAGGCATATGTAGTTCACTGTGACCATGTTTGTTGCCTCTAGAGTTAATAGAAAAATAGATTAATTTTATCAGTTTATTCCCTATCATACTATACCCCGACCCCTCCCTGCCAAGGGGCCAAACATGTATTTTCATGGCAGAGTTAGAGCTCACAGCTGAAATGTGTACGTGCTCCTAAGGAAAAGGAGCACTGCAAGATAGAGCAGCAATAGTGGTGTGGTCACTCGACGCTCTAAACACCAGCCTGCAAACACACTTGCTTATGTCTGTACTCATGACCTATGAGGGAGAGAAGCACTCCAAGCACAACTTGAACACAGGGCTCTGAATTGTCCTAAAATTAGTTAATTTAAAAAAAAAAAAAAACAAAAAAAAACAAAAAAAAAACAAACCTACACCCAAACTCAAGCTGCTCAAAACACTAAGCTTCAATTCTGCAAGACCATTTTCACGGCCTTCCTCCCAAACACTTCATCTTTTCAACATGGGCTCCATATTCATCCTGCCTTATCCTCCTCATGGCCTCTTTCTCTTCCCAAACCCAGGATCCCTCATCCTTGCATAATCCACAAAGCCAGGTCTGTTTCCATTTCGTCAGCCTCCCAATCCCCCGCCCTTATTTCACAATCTTCCTTGTAAAACTGGATCCCAGGACTGTTTGAGCGTTGCAGAGCATGCAGTCAGCTAATCCACTCCCTCATAACCTTCCTGTGCACAGTGTAGATCATGTGAAATACAGTAATCAAGGCTTGATAAATTACAATTTATCAAGACCATTAGTGCTCCGTTTATTACATTATCTTGTTGCAGAAAACAATCTGTTTACAATTTACTTTTAAAATAATCCGTATGGTTATTGCTAGTTTTCAAGCATTATTTTATAAGCTTCCTAGATCTTTTAGATTTTACATTAGAATCAGACTTAAGCACCTTGTAAAAGAATCTGTCCTCCACAGAGAATTACCAGATCATGGACAAAAATTGTAATGCAGAGGATTACCCTCTTACCATATAAATTGGATTAGATAATCACAAATTTATCATGCAGTCAGAGTTGTAACTTAGAATCTTAAAAGACTGAGATTCTTCAAAGTCCACAGAAGCACAAGAGAATGGAAATATACAGCATTAGTTGCTTTTTGTAATTCTCACCTGACATCTCCATGTTGGTTTCCCCTTCAGCACTGAAACAAATGTCTCAGTTTATCAATACAGCCCCTAGTTTAAAGTCTACTCTCATGTAAATCGACTTGTCATATACGTATTGCTTTTGCCTCAATGACTACACATAGTTTGCAATTATCTTATAGATGGCTCCATACTCCAGGATAAATCAGTAATGGAGACAATGATCTTTGATAAAATTCCGTGTATATACAAAAATGTACACACTGCACAAAGGGTGGTTTGGTTTTTTAAATTAGATTTCTCCCTTGACTATACAACTACTTTTTTCCTCAGAAGTTTTCTTTCTTCATTAATTCCAAAAAGAAACTACACAAATAAACAAAGAAAAGCCCACCCACCAAAAAACATACAAGGATACTTAGCAATTAAAATTATCTCACTGAAGGGTTTTGCTGAGTATTGCCTTGGGCAAAGCTGCAAGTGAAAGAACACGGGTCCTGCTGTCAATTTATCCACCACATCTTGCCATGCTGCTGTGCAACACACCACCCCTGCCAGGGTTTCGTTTGCTCCTCAGCCTGAACCGTCTCTCTCCCCATTCACAATTCTCATCAAAATATCACGTAGCAGAGGATCCCCATCTGCATCAGTTGTATCCACGAGCACAATTTTGACTGGTATGAAGAAATGAATGTCTGAAACGATGCATTAGAAACGCACTGAAAAAGAATTGGGTTAATATGCAAAGCTTTACAGAAGAACTAGGGTAAAATATTTATTTAGTTTTGCATTAAGATCTTTGTTATTTTTAGTCCTGTTCATAAAGGGTTTCTTAATTACCTTAATGTATATTTCACTTCAATTTTTTTTTTAAATTTAAAATAAAAGCAAAACATCTCAGCTCATGACAGGACTTCTAGGGCGTAGGGTGCTTTACCTCTCTCTTGCTGTCCATCGCACTCAGAATGTGAAGTGCCCTTCAGAGACTCAACGCGTGCCATCACAAAGTGGAATACGAACTAAAGGACTTGAATAACTTGCACTTTTCCACTAAAGATAATGGCTATTAATCCAGTGGGAGTTAGATCAGAGTATAAATGAAAAGCATAGGAATCAAAGTTCATGAAATACAGATTGAACTAACCAACATACAGCAACAAAGTTAACTGCTAAAGAACTCCAGCTCTCATAAAATCTTCCTTTGCTGTAAAGGCTGGTATTATTTGGCATTCGAGTCATCTAGAATTCTGAAGAGCATTAATTATTCCAGCACACGTTGGCAGTAAATTTACACTTACTCAACTGGCTTCAGATCTGATTGTTTCAGGTGGCAGAATAGGAAAAACTTTGATGTTTGACTAAGCCTTAAAATTTTGCCATCTGTTCACAAGCAATTTGCCAACAGAAAGATGCCAAAATTCGTTTAATAATTGTCAGGAGTTTCTCACTCTATTATTGATTGTGCATGACTATAAGACAAAAGCAGCTCATGACCTGCCTGAATTACAACTGACAAATAATGGACTCACATATATAATTTACAGAGGAATTCAAGTGGATAAAATACATACAAGCAGCAATAATGCCAGCCCTCCCACGTATTCAAGTAAATAAGCAAAGGTTTTGTTCTTGCAGTGGAATGAACAGAGAATTTTCCTCTTCACAAAATAAGGAAATACTCAGATTAATAATGCTACTGACTTCAGAGGAATTGCTTCTATGAATAAGGAGCCAGGGCCATGAATAAAAACCTGAACAATCTGAAACACTGAGCAAAATCTACTTGCCAAGTGCCTCCACAGAGCTGAATATGACTACCCAGCTTGGCTTCATTTTTGTGATATAAGATTTCCTTTCATTCACAAATTCAAGTGTGTCTCATTCATGCTGGCTCTGCCAGGACTATACAACAGAAAAAAACCTGAATAGATACCACCGCACCAAACAACTGAGTGTAGTATACGCAAAGTATCTTCAGGAGAAGGGAAAAAAAAAAAGGAAAGGGAATGCAGCCCTTTTATTCAAAGTTTTCCTCATCCCAAATATCCAGAATGTCAGCATAGTAAATAGTAACATTTCCCAATGTAAAACTGTTTCCACTAAAATGACTTGTGCACTTTATTGCGAAGGAATTAAAATCCTAAAAACAACCCCACCCAAACACAAAAAAAAAAAAAAAGACTTGGCTGTTTCCAAGACCATCACAACAGATATTCCATTTTTAGATTTTGCCACACGGCTTGTACACTACATAATCTAATCTTCTAAGCTGTTAGGGCATTTCTAACGGTTCAACATTCTCAAAATCAAATGGCACTAATGATAACAGGGACTTAAATTATAATGTAGCTGTAGAACAAAATGTTACCAAAACTGGATACAGAAAGACACTTCAGATTTCTAGGCTCAGGAAGAAATTCTCATTCATTTTAACTGAAATTCTGGCCAGCAAGGAACATGAAAAATAGCCACAGAGTTTAAAATACTAACCTCTCTGTTCATAAGGCTTCCAAAATTCTTATGTTCATTCATTGAAATCTGAGCCAAAGTTTAGGAAAAAGAGGGACAGATTTAATTACTTCTTCAGAAATTGAAAAAGGAAGCCTGAAAAATAATGAATACTGGTGGTAATTGCCTCCAAAGTTCTAGCCAGATGATTTCATTCAAAGTTGTTTGGAGCTTCCTTAATTGCAACTAATACTTTCCAAAAAAAGGGTGAATTAAAATGGACTTTTGTTCATTCAGATGAGGAATCCTCCTCTTTTTAATATTCTCATCAGTTCTACAACTGTAAATAAGAATATAGGGCAGAGGAGAAGTACAGCAACATGCTGTACTTCTGAAATAGTTGTCATTTTACTTGCAATTGGTAACAATACCAGTATCCTTCCACATGCTGAAGTCCGAGAAATCATCTGCTTTAAGCTCCTTAATGAAAAAGCTTCTTAAGAAGTATAAGTTTACTCAGTGCTGACAGTCTTCCCAATAACAGGAGATACGGACAGCACTGTACCCGTCTTTAAAGAAGCACACTTCAGCAGTACTACTTAAGCTCTTCTGGTTCTGCACTCATTAATTGAGAACAGGTACAAATTAAAAATATTTTTCCAATCGCCCTTTGGCTGCTTGCAGGCTCTGCTAACTATTCTGAACATGGTAATTCACCCAGGCTTCTCTTTAGCCTATATGCATACACCAACACAAAACTACCTTCACGCTTGTTGTAAAATACTGTATACTGTTCATATGATATTACTGTATAGTACAGGTGGATTTTAAGGTAAAACAGACTGCCAGCCTATTAAAGACTGCATTAATAACAGCAATAAAATCTCTATACAAATTTCAGAAGGAAAATCTTGATGAAGATGCAGTATTCCTTTTGGCTTTAAAGTAAAGTAACTTCTAATTTCCTCATAATCTTGTCCACAGGTGGTGATTTCACCTGTAGCTGCATGATTCCAAATGTTTTATGTACCAAAATCATTAGTCTTTTCATACAACAGTAGTAGCAAACACAGAAAAAAGGGGAAAAAAAAAAGTGCTAATTCATATTTGGTTAGACTGGAAATCTATTTCACCTTGAAATCCAAATCTTGGGATACAGAGATGAAGGCAGAAAGAAAATCGTAAATGACAAGGCTTAATAATGTTACCTCTTTACCAAGCACGACTGCTTGTTCTTATCAATTGCTTAAGGCCCCAGAACACCTATTTAAGACTTGTTCCTAGTTTTAAGTGCCTTTTAAATCACTGAAGACACTCTTTAGGACTAGGATCTCCTAGGCAGTTCTTCCTTCATCAATCAGATCCGACTGTATTTGACAGCTATTGAATAGCACATGTAGTAGTTCACCAAGCCTGAAGAAAATAAATAAAATGTGCTGAGGTCAACACCATGATAACAAGAAAGACTATAGCACACAGAAACAAGCAAATCCTTCAGCACAAAGTGATCTATTATTTTGTGGTAAGTTCAAGAAGAAAATAATAAAATAAAAAATAGAAGTAACCCTGGGAAAGACTGGAAAGCCTAAAATTTTACCCTTTCGATATTCTTCATTAAATGTTGTCACTGCCTCATTGACAGATGATGTGTTGGATGGTAAATTGTGGTGGAAATGGTCTATAAAAACAACTTGTTCATACAGTTATGGAAACCGTGTATTTTGGAAGTGTGTCCTTTTACTTCAAGGCAGATAAGCCAAAATTAAATTAGTAAATTTAAAGCTGTTTATAAAGAAAAACAGCTCAACATTCAGAGTATGAACAGTTTGCAGAAAAAGTATATGGTGGGCATGTTTCATTTCCTTACCTCTACAGGAACAATTCTGATTTGCAAACAAAAGTAAATAAAGGGGGGTGGGGAGCGGGAAGAGGGGGAAACATAAGCACACACCTTCCTCTGGTGGAGTGTGTTATTAGGTGGTGGCACATTGTGAGGGTTTTTTGGGGAGGATTGTTATTTGCTTGGGTTAATTTTTGGTATTGACAGTTACATTCAAGATTGAGAAATCAACTTTCAAGAAGCTGGGTCTTGCACTGAACTCAGCACTTAAGCTGGAAATCACCACACGCAGACATGTATATACACACATACGTGAGAAAGTATGTTACACATATGTATGGAATTTTACTATACAACCTGTTAATGTACTATTTGCAAGTACAAGGAAGACCACTTCCTATATGCATCTATGGCATTGGTCCACCTTCCCAAGAGTATTCATCCCTACCCTCTTTTTTTTTCTTTTTAAATATTTTTCCTCCATGGGAAGCTCTTTACATACAGCTTTCAATTTGCTGGAAAATCTTAAAACAAACATATGCACAGCCTGCAAATTGAGAACATCCTCAGCAAAATGGAACAAGAATATGGTCTGGATGTACAGCCTGTTTTTCAAGTAAATGACAAGGTCAGAATCATTTACCAAAATGTTCTGCTTAATCATCCTCTCAAAGTGCTTAACATATTATTTAACTTACAGAAGAAAAAAAAACAAACACAAACCCAGGCAGAGAAAAAAAATATGTTACGTATTGGCTTAGAAGAAACTGACTATAAACAGGATTGTTTGATACTCTAAATAGGAAATCTGAGATATTCACTGAGTTGGACACAAATCCATAGAATCAAAAATTCTATCCATAAGAATGAGTGGAAGAAAACATGAAAGACATTTAAGTCTTTATTTCGGTAGCATTTGAGAATATCCGTGTCCCCTTAGCCCATTTGGTGCATCAGTAAGATGTATATCTCTGGTGAGTCAGCCACAGTGAGTTAGGTGATGCCAATTCCTGAGAACCACCTGAGCCTCATAAAACATCAGTTTGTTATTTTAGGTGTAAATAAATCAGAATTATGTAGTAACGAGCTGATTCAAAGGATTATTAATCAATTGCAAAGTAGCATAAAGCTTAGCAGAATGATCGATTACAGACACAAAAAAAGAGGACTTTTTACAAGAGCCTGTAGTGATAGGACAAGGGGTAATGGGTACAAATTGAAATCAGGGAGGTTTAGATTAGATATCAGGAAGAAATTCTTCACGGAGAGGGTGGGGAGGCACTGGGACAGGTTGTCCAGAGATGTTGTGGATGCCCCATCCCTGGATATCTTCAAGGCCAGGCTGGATGTGGCTTTGAGCAACCTGGTCTAGTGGAAGGTGTCCCCGCCCATGGCAGTGGGGGTGGAACTAGATGATCTTTAAGGTCCCTTCCAACCCAAACCATTCTATGATTCTATGACACTGAATTCATCCAACACTTCCAGATTCTCAAAGTTTCACCGTTTCCAAATGGTTCATCAAGAACAGAGATGTCACAGACCTACTTGGGCTTGTAGACAGACTAAAAGAACAGCAAGCAAAGCAGGGCAGTGCAAGCAGAATTCGATAAATCAAACCTAGATCTTTTAACAGTCACTGATATTATGACTGCTTTAGAACCTCAAGCAAAAACCAGAAACCTCCAATCACATCTACCAACACAAAGCTAACCATGTCAGTTTTAAAGCTGCTGCCGTTTGTGCCAATAGCTGTTCACCAAGCAAGGATGAACATTTCTTAGGATGGCTCATACTATTTATTCCCATCAACTACACATTTGCCCATGTGAGAACAGAACAATCAGTGAGGATGTGGATGTCCACAGTGTGAAAATACAACTTCCCTGTAACTGGTGAATCAAAGTGAAGCTTTGATTCACTTCATGTTATTCCTCCCCACAGTCAGAAAACATTAACAGGAATGTACCTAAGGGAAAAGTGTTATGTCTAAAGTTACAGCGGATTCTCATTTTTTTCCTAAAAAAAACCAAAACCCACCCATCAAACACACACAGGGGCCAACCCTTTAAATGTACTCAAACCTTCTCCGACAGACAGGCAAAGGCTCTAACCCTTTGCACAAGTGGGCTGAGAACAGACAAACTGAAGACATCAATGGCCAGGGGTCTGCCTATGGCACTTTCCTCTCTACGGAAGAGTTACAAGCCTGTGAGAAACGGGCTCTGTAATGAAAATGCCAGCACAGCCTAGACTATAGCAGCCCTCAGATGTGCTACTTTAACACAGGAAATGACAATGTGCAAGTAAACGATACACAGGGGAACCAGTAAAGATGATTAGTGAAGCTTGGCATGAGGAGTAAGGCAGACACCCTTTTGGAGGAACCTTCCCATTGGCAGATTTATTGTGACATTGTATCAGTACTGAAGTGGCATTAATTATAGCCTTATCAGCCACAGTAGAGTGTAATGATACCGTGTTTCACCATAGTGACATCCTGCTGCTCTGATGTCTGTCTCATGCTACCTGTACTACCAGTAAAACTTGGACCTTTCACAGAACACAGATTGCTTCATGGTGCCATTAGTAAGTCAAAGTCTTCACCCAGCATTTTCTTGATTTGTACAAGGATAAACTTGTATTGTAAAAGTGATTTTGACCACAAAGTCATCAGCAAAAGATTTAATTGCCACTGGATATGAAAAGCTGTCAGTGTTCATCAAATCTATTTTACAGGTGAATGACAGAGCAATGAATCCAGCTGCTGGTTACATTGAGAAAGACAAATAAGATGCAGATTACACTTTAAAAGACAAAATATGTTGGCAAAATAGCAATTAGCTATTTAACAAACTGTATTGTTTATTTTAGTTACACAACATTACACGGAATGTTCTTAATATTACAATAATCTGCATTTTTACAGATATTTATCCTGCATGCAAGCTTGTCACATTTTCTTTGTCATCTTTGGAAACTCTGACCAGTGATAATGAACAAAAGCCTTCTCAAAATGTTTGTCTTTAGAAACTGTAGCAAGAGAAAGAGAAAAAAGTATTTTTAAACAACAGATATCCCACTTTCTATCTCACTTTCTCTGAAGCTAACTTAAAAATGGTCTTCTTTTAATTTATAGGAATGGAGCAGACTCAATTACTTAATCATGCATGAGGAGCTCGGCTTGTTGTTCGGGTATTTTCACTGCAGAGCTAATTTAGATAATTGGCATCTGGATGTGCCTACTCCAAGACTGAGCAGCCTTATACCCAAGAATGAACAGCATGGGACCCGCTCAGTGCCACTGCTCTGAACAGCTCAGGATGGGTGTCTGAGGAACAGAGTGAAGCACATTAGGAATGGGATAATCACATTAGCTATTTAAAAATACCCTTCTTTCTGTCTGTAGCTCTGGCATACACCTAGGTACCTCTACAATGCAACTCAGTACAGTGACTTCTCCAGCACTGACACAGGGAACACGCACAATCTGCTCCAAACCCTACATCCATCCACTTTACCTGAAGGCATTGTGTCTGTCAAACATGCACCCCAACTGTGAGCTACCAGTGAGCAATTCAGATTGAGGTACAATAATTAGCCTCTTACAAATACTCAAGCAGATACAGTCATTCTCTATAAATATATGCACAGATGCCCTATATTTACATGTTTATGTATGGCTGAATGTTGTTACCAGGGAATCCTAAGAACACAAGAAGTTCTTGAAGTTACCTTCAAGGATCGATTTCTGGTTGTTTCTCATCACACTCCAGTCTGGTAGGAGGATTCCTCAGGACTGCAACTCACAGGTGAAATTCTTACCCCACAGACAACCAGGAAATCTACTGCTTTCAGTAAGGGACATGACTTCACAGTTGGTCAAGTAGGATATTCTCTAAAACTTACTTAACCCATTTTCTGGTTCTTTAGCTAGCTCCTTATAACTTCCTCAGTGATTTGCTGACTTCACCTGCCAATATTTGGATTATTCAGTGTATAGCTGTTTCAAGGAAACCACACATTGCTGTATCAGATATTTGAGATACACTGTGTGTAAAACCACAAAGATAGAGGGAGAATTCAAAGCAATGAAATCAGAAGTTGAAAGTATTGTAAGAAGCAATAGGAAGCATCCACACCATCCAGAGCAAGATGTTGAATGCCTGAATAACGAGGAAGCATGAATATTGTCATAGATTTTCCTACTAATAGAGAAAAGGCTGTCTGCCAGTACATGACAAAAAAAAAAAAAAAACCCCACACCCAGTTCCTACAAAAGGGTAAATCCAGCAAAACAACAAAGTATCAGCTATTCAGGCTAGCTATTTTTAGGAAAATAGGTTTCATTTCTTTGAGCAAAGCATTTTATAAATCATGCTCTTGATAAGAAAAAAAAAAAAACATCTTTCCTTAATCAAGTTGTACATCTAATCAGATGATTAATCACTTTGAGACTGTTACATGAAAATTAGTCCTTCTTACATACATTTAAAATTAGATTATAAACCACAGAATATTAAAAAAAATAAATAAAACCAAACAAACAAAAACCCACACCACATCTTTATTTACTTCTGCAACCAGACTGAAACAAACATTACATGAAGCTCAAAGGAGGAATTTTCTTTAAGGAATTCCACACAACTAAGTTCATGAGAGACCTCAGCAGTGGACAGGATTTGTCCATTATGCCTTTATTCATGTAATTTATAACAAGATTAATTAACATTGCATTTTTGGATATAAATATAGATAAAGCTTTGAACAGAAGGATACATAACCAATTGAAGAAATCCTTGCCAGCTGGATTTTGCCTGAATAAGTACTGAAGGACTCATTTCCTAGGAAGCTGATTTATGAAAAGCATAAAACCTTTCATATTCTAACCAAATATTAAAATGAAACAGTAATCTAATGAGTTGTTAATTATTGTCCTGAAGGTTTATTTCTGTTTTGAAGCTTAGAAATCATACACAAACAACTGAAATGAATTAATCTGAGAGCAATTGGTGCACATAGAGTATAAGAAACAACAGAGAAACCATAAACAACAGAGCTTAGCATCTTCTAATATATATATATATGTACTTTTGAAAGAGAAATGACATACTGCATTGTTCCGGCAGCAACAGAATAGCCTCCTTTAGGGTTTGTTCTTACATTCATTGAAGTAAATATCTAAGTCTCCGTTGACTTAAGTTGTGCAGCATCAGGGATTTAGAAACTAATCTATTGTAACTCATCCATTTCAGATTTCTAGATGCACTGTTCACCCCAGACATTAAAGACAGTTTAAAAGCAAGAAGGGGAAAAAAAAAAAAGAAATCAAACTATCAAACTACTAATCTGTTCAGTGGGAACACATTTCAATGAAGAAGTTAAAGAGCCCTATCTGTTTTCACAGCTGTAAGCTGCTGGGGAAGCCCCAGTATGTTTTGTCCTTAGCATCTCAACTCATCTGCAAAAGGATTTGTTTTGGAACATGCCACTGCAGAAGCAGCTAATTAAAACAGAATCATGGTTAGGCATTTTGCATATGGATCAGACAAATGCAATCAGAACATGATGCAGAATAGATTTCTCCATAAAATACACTGACTGATGTACCCATGAAGCACATAGAATCATAGAATGGTT
>NW_010231450.1:0-3177 GCF_000690775.1 Eurypyga helias | reverse complement strand
TCCTGGCTGAACCCAGCACAGTGGATTACTTCAGATAAGAAGTGTCTAGACAGTCCATTGTCTCACAAACAATTAATTCAACAGTCAGGTCATGCTGTCTTGGTGAGGCTATCAGGTCACGCTGCAGATATCTCCTAACTAGAGAAGTCTCCAAGCATCTGCCTATGACGTGTTAGATATTTTACTCCTGCACTGGGGAAAGTATCAGCACAAGCAAAAAGCTTCAGATGTTCTCGAGTTAGCATGGCTGGAGCAAAAGAGATGGGTTTTGACTGGCATTGGGTGAGCAAAAGCCTAAGAACTTTTACTTGTCCATCCAAAAAGCCATATCATTCAACAAATAATCCTTGAGCATTCATTCCAAGTTTGTAGGTGGAGTATGGCCATTGTTTTCTTCTCAAAGGCCTTGCGAACAACAGAATCAGTTGTGTCATGGGTTTGGTTTCTTTCAGCTGTTAAATTCACTGACTCAGTCATGAGGAATTGAAAGTATATTAGAAACTAAAACCCAAGAGTGCAGGATTGGTTCTTGAAGAGAACAATGCAGGACAGAGGCAAAGACCTAAAGAGATGCTTAAGAGAAGCAAAATTAAGTGGTGCTGCAGAAAAATGGAAACAGACTCTCTGTGGGAGTTGCAAAGGTGTTAGAAGTGTGGGAAGTGGGAGTACCTGATTACAGGGTCTTTAAAGGGTGTTTTTAAAACCTTAATTTATAGAATCATTAGATGATCATAAATCATAGAGTAATATAGTTTGGAAGAGACTCTGGAGACCTCTGGTTCAACTCCCACTCAAAGCAGGCCCAAACTGGAGCAGCTGCGCAAGGCCTTATCCCCTTCAATTCTGAAAGTCTACAAGGTATTTCAGAATTTTTCAGGGTCCCTGTTTCAGTGTTTAACTACATTGTGAAAAAATCTTTTCTGAAAATCTAACTGAAATTTCTCATGTTGTGTTCATTTGTTCTCATCCTACCTCTGTGCAACTGCAAGAAGAATCTAGCTCTGCCTTTTATATACCCTCCCAAAAGGTAACCGAATGTCACAGTCAGATCCCACCTGAGTCTTCTGGAGAGAGAACAAACCAGTTGTCTCAGCATCATGTCTTGTGCTCCAGCCTCCACCTCACCTGTACTTCCTCCTGTACACAAAATCTAACATGTTCTGGGTAGTCTCAAACTAGACCCAGTGCTGCACACGGGGTTTCACAAGTGTTAAACAGATGGGGAGAATCACTTTCCTTGACCTCCTACCTATGGTCTTTTTAAGGCAGCCCAGAATATTCTTGCTTTACTGACTCATGTTTACTTGTTCACAGGAACTCCAGGTCTCTTCCTGCAAAGCTGCTTTCCAGCCAATCAGCCCCAAGACTTCTGCTCCCTCAGGTTATCCCACACCAGGATCAGGACTTTTCTCTGAACTTCACTGAACGTTGGTGGTTGTTTTTTTGATACATTTCTTGGCTTGTTGAGGTCAGTCTCAATAGTAGCCTTGCCCTCCAGTATATCAATTACTCCTTCTAACCTGGTATCATCTACAAAGTGAGAGTGAACTCTGTCCCATCATTCAAGTTGTAAATAAAGACAGCATTGTTCCCCAAAGGATTCCACTAATAACCATCTGCCAGTTGTACTTTGCCCTATTTAACTTTTGAACTTGGAGGTCCATCACATTATCATTATCACCGCTCCATTCCAGAGCTCACCAGTATTTTATGTGCAGCCTAGCTCTGGAATAGCAATTGTTATCTCCCCTGAAAACATTGTTCTTCAGGGTCATAGAGAGTATTTCAAATACAGGCATTCTCTGATGAAAGGAGATGGCTTCCAGCCTGTCTGTCTGTGCACATCAGCATAGCAAGTTCCCAAAGGTTCTAGTAATCCTGAGCACCACCCAAATTGTTGGAAGTGCCCCAACCATCTGCAGCCATCATCTTCACCCAGGACATGGTGTTACAGGGCTGTGAAGGTTTGGCAAGGCGAAGAGGAAACCCTACAGTTTCTGATGTTTCTTCATAGATATGAATATGCAGAGCACCTCCACAAGATCAGCAGTTGCTAGCATCTGGGGGAAGAAGCAAGGTACATGGCTCTGGAACCCACTCACACATGGGCCTTTGACCCTGTGCAAAACAAAACAGGGGACACAGGCAAATGATTATTCACAGGGATGCCACAAAAGTAGTTAAGTGACCAAGAGAAGAAGAAACCTTGGGGGAGTATGCATGCTCAGAACCCAACTTCCTCCATGACTGGTAAGACTTTTAACACATCAGGATCCCAAAGGCTGTAGAAGCAATACAGGTGTCCCCAGACTGTGTCCTAGGAAAAATCATGCTGTTAATCCCATCTTCCAGCCACAGAAACTGAGCTCAGAAATGTAAAAGGCCTCTTCTACAGGACAAGGCTCCTTCAGGAGGCACTGGAGGCATGACCAGTGGATGTGGATGGGGCACATGTAAACATCCCAGCTCAGCCCTACCACTTGCATACATGGACTTCAGAGAGGAAACAGTCTGCACAAGTCGAAATCAAAGAAGGGAACTTGTACACACTTCACCTATCCAACCCCCAGATGGGTGCGTTCCCTACTACATAAACTCAAGTGTTGTTTCCTGGGGTTATTTCTATCCCTATCCCAAGGACAGATAAGGAGAAGACACAGGGAGCAAACACATGATTTAGAAGGGTTACGGTATGCAAAGATTCAGGCTACAGGATTGGTGCCAAGTGACACACAAATATCACTGTCAGAGGACAGGGCTTAGGAAAATGCCCCACCTTCATGTGAGAGCCTGACTGCTAGTATCTGCTGTCCACATGGAGAGTGTGGGAGTGACGGGAAGGCTGGAATGATTTAAACAGAGAGCAGATTTGGGGAGAAAGCTCTGCTTCTGGTCTCTTGAAAAGTGTCTGGTTTTCTCCACCAAAAAAAAATTTTAATAGACAAGTCACTGTCCTCTCATTTGAGGCTCACCATCGTGACAGTTTTTAATCAAAAGCAAGGAAAACAAAGGTTTGCCTTTCCCAGCTCTTAGAAGGTAGCCACGCAAAGTCAGGCTTCCACCACGCTCCGGGGAGAATTTGGACAGTGTTTCTGCAAAAAAGGCAGCAAACACGCAGGTACCTGAGCCTTGCACCGAGCCTCTCCCCCCCTACTCGGCAGAGGCCGCCTTAGGCCG
>NW_010231449.1:115137-122398 GCF_000690775.1 Eurypyga helias | reverse complement strand
CTATGATTCTATGATTCTACGATTTGGAAGTGCGAAACTAGAAAACTTACAGCAAGCTCTTCTAAAGTCCAGTTCATGAGTTTGAACAGCATAAACTAACAGCTTTATATCTGTACATGATGGCCAACAGTGCATCTGGAGCTCACATGGAGAACTCTTAGTGGCTTTGAAAAAACTTGACTGGTTATAGTCAGTAGATCTTTAATACAGGTTGAAAAAATGGACGGGAATTTGCGTCAGTCCTTGTACCATTAGATTACTTTGGCTACGGTCTGCTACAGGTTACCTATTCAAACCACAGACACTTCGAACTGTGGTGTGGATGTTGTCAAGTCACATGTTTGTTTGGCTGCTGTTGCATTCTCTACATTCTCTCTCAAATAACTCCTTTGCTACATTTCCATCTCCCATATACCTTCTTCATGCCTGCTTATGCAGTGCTTCTCACTCATCTCATTTCCAAAGACAATCAAAAATATTTCTCATTCAGAAATATTGCTAAACTTACGTGTCTGGTTCACATAACATCACTCCAGAGGACATGATTCTCCAGAGTAACTGTAAATTCTACTTATCTGTACTCAATGTGACTGATTTTCTTACAAAATCTTTTGCCACAACTTCAGTAGCTCTATTAAGCTGCAAATCTTATAAAAAAGAAGAGTTCATTTTCTGTTCAAAGCCCTAGAGCTCTTTGCACAACAGACACACTGCCTTCCCTTCAGATATTTTCAGCCTTTGTCTTAAAACTTAGGCAAAACACTTTAGATCTTTATAAATAAAACAACTACTTCCAAAGGACGTAGCTCACATGATGTTGTTTCCATGGTCTCTGCAGTCCTTCATAACGCTTCTTACAAAGTCACATCACATTTTTCAGACTCTTACACAGATTTTTCACTCTTTTCTGTTCATATATTTCCTATGTTCTTATCAGTTTATGTTATTTTATTGTCGTCAAAATTAAATTTTTGTCTTGCTATTCTCTTTAACTTGATAAATTTTCATGTGGGGTTTTTTTTCCAAGTTTAGATTAGAGTGCTCTAGGACTCTTCTCTCGCTTTTCAATCTTTGATTTCTACTGTAATCTGATCTCCCATTGGAGATTCATTGAACTCTCTAAAATTATTCCAATCACTTATGCTTTTTTGCCTCAGCTCTGTTAAATGGGATCCAAAGTTTCTCTCCAAATTTTTAATATTCTTCTATGAAAGCAATCTCTTTCAAAAGTTACATTCTTTACAAAACCAAAAAAACCTTCAAATTTCTTCATTTCTTTCTGAGAGGTAGCTTATACTTCTTCATTCATGTTTAGAATATTCAATTAAATTTCCAGTAGTGTTGGAATTTGTAGCTGTTATTCTTTATTATTGTAGCCACCTTCTTCTGTTCTGCTTTTGGTCGTCAATGGCAGTTACCTATTTGCAACCCTATCCTATGTAAAATGTATGTTTCTTAAATGGCCATTAGTACAGAGCTTAGCAGCTCTGAATGTAAAAAGTTTGAATTTAAGTCCTTGAAAAGCAAAATATCCTTTCCCATGTAAGTCTTATTATCCTTACCAGACCTTAAAACCAGAATGTGTGAACAGAATCATGAACTTACTCTATCTTGCAAAAACAAGATCACAAGTCATCAATATAGTTGGAAGGACATATAAAGTCATTGTTCTGCTCTGCTTTGTGTTGTCATGTACTGTGCTGAAATACTGTTTTCAAGAAAACTGTAAGATAATTGGAATCAGTTCAAGAGACAGCAACAAGAATGATCAGAGGTCTAGAAAATATGACCTATGAAGAAAAATCAGAAGACATAGAGTTGTTCTGGTTTTAAAAATATTACTGAGAAGAGCATGGTAACATTCTCCATGTACATGAAAAGCTCTTTTAAAAAGGAAAGGAAAGTTTTGTACTCCACCTACGTGGACTAGAAAGAATAGATTTAAATTTCAGTAAGATTGAATTTCTCTGTAGAAGAGACAGTGAAGAACTACTGTTGCTTAGTAAAGTTGTGGAACCTCCATCTCTGGAGATTGTTAAGAACATTAAGATAAGTGCTAAGAAAACTATGTGTATATTTGATTTTTTCTTAAGAGGAGCAAGTATGTTATATTACTACTTTTTGATGTTTTTGGACTTTTTAAAAAGTTGCAGGGGAAGTATAAACAACTGAGTAACCAGTTCAAGCCAGCTGAAAATGCAGCTTTTCATAGGTTATATCTACTTTGCACAAGGTTTGCACCTCAGACTGTGCTTCCAGCATAGGTGCTTCAGATCAATGTACATCTACACTAAGCAAAGGCATTCCCCCTTTTACAGCTACGCACCCTATCCACGCTATGTGTAGGCTTTATCTGGGCCCCATCTGCGCTCTTATAGCTGTATGGTATAATCTGTGTTTGTATGTTTCTGGTTTATTCCACCTTCAAAGTATCTAAAATACTAATTGCTGTCCCTTAGAGTGATGTTTTTACAGCATGAAACTGAGACTATGAGCTATGTTCCTCAGAGAATACCAAGAAAACACATGGCACTGCCTGAGGGTACAAAGGAGGACTGTGTAGTGCAGAAAGACCAAACCAGTGTATCCTTGACTGCATTCCCTAGAGACCTGGTCTCAGAATGATCTTCCTCCAAGGTCCCTGATTGGTTTCATCTCAGAGGGAGCAAACTGGAGTACTCCAACACATAACCAGAAAACAACCCCACAGTCATGCTGTGTAGATAATATGAGTGTCACCTCCCAGGTGCTCAGCTAGGACTGGTTTATTTACCATTTTGGACACAGCCTTCACTGACTGTTATTGACTGCTTAAAAAATAATCCAAAGATACCCAGAGATCCACAGATCACACAAGTTCTACAAGATTCTCACCATATTAATTCTTAATCACTCGTTGATTAATGTGGTAGCTGTGAATTATGAACAAAACTTGATACTATGATCTGGCTTTACAGACATCAGTAGGTGATGGTTGTTGGCATTCTCAACTCTGCCTTGAGTAGCTTTTTTGTTTGGCTAATATGCCCTCAGAAACTACAGAAATCTTAGCCTGATTCCTAGCAGAATGATTCTTCTATCTGTGAAGGTACAAAATCTCTGGGATGCAGAAAGTTCCATCCATGTCTTCCTCCCTGGCTGTGGCTTGTACATTGGCTTTACAGAAGGATGTGAGACTAGAAGCAATTCCAGCATTTGGATGGATTCCAAGGCTGCCGTGCATAAACAATGTAGAAGGAATGTGCACCTTACAGCATCATTACTGAGTCCCTATTTTGCCTTTTACACTGACTCCTCAAAATTCATGGTGACAAATGCAGCATGAACGTTGAGAACGATTGTCCCCGGGTTTCATGTAGTCTCCCTGCAGGTGAATGGGTGCCTGATTTTTCTGCTCTGAGTTTGATTGAAATCATTGTCTTTTCTCAAAATAACTCAGTCACTTCACCACAGTTTAAACAGGCATTTCACAGTGTTTCCACTGGATTCACCATGTGGCGGTGGCTTGGTTATTACAATCTGCAATGCTGCATGAAGGTGTGCTGACCATGTTCCTTTTATCCCCTCACATCAACAATGATTTGCGGCGAACTTCTTCCCCATTGCCCTTAGAAAAGGTGAAGGCAACAGCATCCCACACTGAACCTAACTACTCTTATTCAGAGCGTTGCATTGTAATGATCATAATAAACAGAGAATTCTCTGCTAACATTTCCAACGCACCACAGAGCTTGGCATTTTCAATATATATTTAAAACAACAAACCAAGACAAGCAAGTGCCTTTCCCAGAAATTGCCAACGTATGCTCCAAGATCTCTTGCATTTTGCATTGTGTCAGTCTGTGTCAGAGGCTTCAGGAAAGGTAATATAGAAGATGAATGGAAGTCTATCATCACAGTGCCAAGATGAAAAAGTGACAGCTCATAATGAAAAGAAAAATAGTTTCCATTTTGGGCCTCTGTAAGTAAGAAAGTGACAGAGCCATGGGAGCTGTGAGGCTGAAAAATGGTCCCTTTGACAGACATGCCTGTAAGTGAAAGTGCATGGGATATAATACTAGCCATAATATAGGGAATAATGATTATTTTAGGGATCACATGATTTTGAATAAATCCTTGACTAGTCCATAGAAAATGGAACCAAAAGAAAACTAGGAAAAACTGTAGTTTCATTTACAGAAAAAATGACCTAAGGATGTTTTTTGGTTTCTATATCTGTGATTGAAACCTGTGAAATGACTTTGGATATACACAGGGTAACCAAAATGACAATCAAGAGCTTCCTGTAAACCTGAAATGGGATGCAATGCTCATTTTTTCGAAAGGACAAAAAAAAAATGTTGTGAAAGAAGGCTCAACCTGATGAGGGTGAATATTATGATCATAAAATCTTTCATAAAGCTTCTTTTTATTAAAACCACATATGACATTTGCTTTCAGGTGAGGTGAGATAAGAAATCTTTCCTATTTGCAGAATTGCCAACTGAAGCAATATCTATAGGGCCAGGTCATACACATGTAACTTAAGGTTTAGATAGAAAGTGCTGCAAAGTGCTGTATGACATTCTTATTTTCCATTTAAAGGAGTGTTTAAAGTCAGCTTAAGGTAACTTGAGACTGGTAAGTCCACGTATATCAACATAAGGCTTTGTGTAGGTTTAAATGTATCTAGTTTAAACTGACTGGTTAAGCCAGTGTGACGTCCCTTGATACACAAGGCCTTGGGGTAATATTCACCCCTGTGCAGAGGACCAGCAATATCAAGCTTAAAAGGGAATTACATGGTGCGTGAATTCCACCCTAAAGCATATTTAAAATAGTTTTTCCTGCATGGCTTCTTTCTTCACTAGCTTTCCTCGGGAGGAAAGGTTAATAAGGATAATACTTTCTCCTTCCACACGAGTGTCTATTCCAGCATCTCAGTGAATTCTGAAGTTCTTAAAAAAGCATTTATAGACTTCTATGAGACATTGCATTCATTTCACTTTGCAAGCTCTTTCAGAAAACTAAAATGTTAATGAGGAAATGGAAAAAGAGTAGATATAATTATTTCTTAGGTTTTCTTTTGTATTTTGGATTTGTGTTGGGCCTTTTTTTTGCGTTTGGTTTTGATTTTATTTCCAGACAAGGAAATAGAGAAACTGAGGATCCAGGTAGATCTCTGCTGGGAATATCTTGTGCTCATCAAGTGTCTTTTCACCTTCACATCCAAATTAGAACCCACATTGCCCACTTTGCATCAGTTAAAATCAATGACAAAACTCTATTCATTTCAATGGGAACAAAATTAAGGTCTAAGTGGATTGCTGAAAGTCACACCAGGCACAGTTCACTGTGTGAAGATTAGACACTAACTCTCTGCCATCACCACCATTGTCTTTCTAGTTTTAAGGGACTTTTAAGATAGTTGAACAGTGAAGGAGTATTCATACTACTGTCTAGCATTGGAAGAATTTAAACTTTAAGCATGAAAAGGAATTTTAAGATATTCAAACAGACTATAACTAGGACAAATGCGATAAATTTAAGGAAAGAAAAGGCTGACAGTTAGGGAAAAAAGCCTTTCCTAGCAGTGAGAACTATTAGACTGCAGAATAGTCTCCCTAGGGAAGTGGTGAAAGCCTAGTTTCTGGAGTCATTTAAAACTGGACTAGACAAAGCACTGCAGAATATACTCCGGGGAACAATCCTGCCTTGGCAAAGGGATGCACAAAATAACCTGATAGATCTCTCCCATCTTTCCTTCCTGTGATTCTTCTATTTCATAAACCTCTGTGATTGAATGGAGAGCACAAAACTTTAACCCCTTTTTCAGAAACAGAAAGCATGTTTGACAAGTTATTGTGAGAGGAAAATCCTCTGGTAAAGAAGAGAAAAAGCTGCATTTTCCATAGTAAGTTACCAGGTCTTCTCTATCCAGGGTGAAGAATTGTAAAGGATGGTCCAAGACCACCTACTGGATGGTTGCCATTTTCAGTACAAGTTGATGTTTTGCCTCTTAATTTCCCTAAATGCCCCAGTGGTTTAAATACTACTCAGTGTTACAGGTTTGTTTTCTTTTTTTCCTCCCAAAGGACACAACTAAGTCTCTGATAGCTGAATGACTGTTTTGTTTAAACAGAATTGAGTGGTTACTCTCAGCTGGTTGAGCTGTGATTACACTGTATTCCTCCTCAGACTGGTACGAAGGAACTACCAGCCCTACCCTTGCACGACCTGAGCCTTGAATCAACATTAGGAGATATTAGGATCTGGGAAACATTATGTTCCATTGTTCCCTTTCTCTCTCGAGCAGGTGGGGAAAAAATGGCCTTGGCTTCTGACATGAAAGGCATCAGCCAAGGGTGCAGAGCAGGTGCAGATGATGGTGTAATTCGCTGCTATTAAAACCATATTTTTGCTGCACCTCCCAGACCAAGGAGAAAGTAGGTGGCTTTGCAGGGAAGGAGAAAGGGAGGCCAGGCTCCAGAAAATATTTCAGAGGTCAGACTTCTGTGCAATTATTCAGGGAGGTGGAAGAAACACCTTCCTGGCCCTGTGTAAAAGTTGTAGTGTCATTCAGCAACATGTGGGGTTTTTTTTGTTGCTGCTGCGCTGGGATCCACAGTGGAAAGGCTGATGCAAACATCAGAATTCTCCTAGCTTGGAGAAGGCAGCTGACATGAAGAACACTATGTAATGACACTAGTAACGACTAGGAGTGGGTCACCAAGTTGGTACAAAAATAAATGTATTTATTGTACCAAAATGTATTACTTCTTTGTATCTACATTTAACCTTCTCTGGAACCTCTGAGGTTTTCCCTGCATAGGAAACTAACACATACACAGACTTTACACTTATGTACATTCAGGCAGGATGAGTATGTAAGTGACCATTCTGGATCAGATCAAGGATCCTTCTAGCTCAGTATCCGATGACAGAGGATGGTGGGATAGAATAATATAGGGATATGGGATAACTGAAGATGCCTGGGAGAAAGTGAAAAAAACCAGCAAGCATATAGTGACACTTCCTCACAGTACCTCCCTTCCCTCCTGTAATTTTTTGTTTAGCCAGGACACATGGCAAAGCATGTGAGGGTATCTACAGCAGTATGTCAGCAGTTACTGCCTCAAATTGCATAATTTCTTATTTATGAAAAGTGCTTAAGTCTGCAATTGTAAAAATGGTCTTTCTGGGAAGGGCATTCTGTAGTTTATGGCACCTATAAGTAAAATAAGATGAACAAATCCTGGTTCTATCCACATTTGCAGATGTA
>NW_010231449.1:70421-115114 GCF_000690775.1 Eurypyga helias | reverse complement strand
AAAGAGTAATTTTAGTTATTGAGATGCCAGAGGAAAGTAACTAAGTACTGACAAAGCACAACTTAGGCCTTGGCTTCTTTGGGAAGACTATCAGGGATGTAATTTAAAATATCCTAATCTGGATTCCACAAATATACAAAATTGGAATGACTACTTTTAACTTTAGAAGAAGAAAGACTGAAGGATAAGTCTCTCTGCTTTTAATCTGGGTGGACCCTGGTAACTTTTGACCACACTTGAACTGGCTGAGCCTTTGTATTCTTTCCTAGTCAATGGGACATGAGGGGTCCTCGACAGATCAGAAAAACCTCTATATTGGAAATACTTTGATTGAAATGGAAAGATTTTCTCACGGGGTATGTCAATTTTGAAAACATTTTCAATGTTATTGCTAGGAGAATATTGCAAAGACATTCTCATTTCATTATTATTTAAAAATAATAAGCGCTAGAGTCTAAGATGTCACTCTTCAGCCTCACTGTTTGAGAAACATGCACGGTAGCTAGTTCTCTGTTGATCCTTGCTGTTCTGACAAAACACGGCAAATCTGCTGTGCTCTGTTTGTAAGGATTAGCAAAATGCTGCCCAGAACCAGAGTTGGTAATTTACCAGGAACCTGAGCTTTGCATTGGATTTGTGCAAAGCACACATCTGTTACAGAAACCTAGACCTCTTTTTGTTTTCAAATCACTTTGCAAATATTGAACCATACTGAATATTTCTTTGGAAAAAAAATGGGGCAACTTCACCAACATTGGTGTGTTATGGATGCTCAGTGTTTGGGCAGTATGGCTGGTGATTTCCATGTCTGAAGGAAAACTAATATTATACTTTTTGTTTTCCATAGTGACCCAAAGTATTGAAAGTTTTTGGTAAGATCACAGAAAGAAGGTGTTCTTAGAGCAAGATTAGAATAACTCAGTAAGTCATGCCTCGCAAGTTTAGACTCACTTTCCAAAATTCTGTCTGCCATCCTTGACACAGATACATGGCTACTGACATCACAGATACTGTCTTGGAGACAGTATCTCCAAGACTGTCAGGACATTTAATTTCTGGGACTTCTGTCTGCTGTCTCCTTAAATTTGGGGTCATTCTTTGTAACCACTTTCTAAAAGGGTTGGCCAGGTTCTTCATTCTTGGCAACCTAAAGACGTTTCCTAGTGAAGAGGACGCTTAGCAAGACAGACTCTGAACTTGCTGTATGGCTGCTGATGACCTAGGAGCACCATGCTGAACACCTCCAGCCTGAATATTCTGGAAGAAAATCACTGTTCCTAAACCTTGCATTAGAAAATAGATTCCATGCCACTTGTGGCAGCTGCAGTTCGTATGGACGATTGGTTAGAATGGATAAAAACAGATTTCCCAGGCCAACTGTATTCAGTGCAACATATTTTTCATATGTTTAATGGAACAGAAATTTTTATTTTAAGAGGCATTTATGAGCACTGCTAGCTCTCTGCCTAGGGAGCGGAGACCTGGTAGGGGAGAAAGCTAGCAGGTGTAAGAATAAAATTAGTTTTATCATAAAATTGGAAAGGAACTGAGATTTTCTCTCCTTACTTTTGCCCTTAAACACTGATGAAACACAGTCATTAGGCACAAAAGATCCTTCTGTGCACAGTTACATCACAGTTTAACCCTTTTCTGGAGAGTTTAGGCAAAAGCACTGTACTTCAATAGCTGTCACCAGTGTTGACATTGCAGCCTTTGGTTTAAGCCAACGCCGTTAAAAAGAACAATTCTTCATTATCAGTCTTGGAAGCTTCCTACATACCGACTGGAGTTTCAGAGAGCCAGAGAGCATTTCGTACTTCTGTGGTGAAGTCTTGCAATCCCTCAGCATAGGAGATGAGGCAATGTCTCCTCTGTTCTCATACACTGGTTCTCACTTTAGTTTAAGGGAGAATTTACTCTGTTCCTATGCACCCCCTTTTCCCTTTCCTTAACTGAAGGAATATGCAACAGAGAGAGAGAGAAAAAAAGTCTGAAAATGGCTTTACTGTCACTATATTCCTCCATTTCAATATCGTGAAGCAAAAGCAAGTTATCAGAGCTCACAGCTTAGTCTAGATCTAAATCTTACCTCACACATCACCTGTTAATATCTCCTTGCAGCCATAGAGGGTGTATTCAGAGAGAATGAACAGGATTTTTTTATTGAGAATATTGTTGGGGCCTGTTTGTTCATGTCACAAGGATGTTGAATAACTTATTTCCCTGAAAAACTAAGTTCAACTTTAACTTCAGCCTTGTCACTGTGCCCAGTGTGATATTCATATTTACTACAAGCATTTTAGCCCAAAATATCTGGCAAAGGAGCTGATTAATACACATTATTTCAGAATTTCATACTATTTCCTGGTTTTTGCAAGTTTGGAACAGTGATAACTGCACATTCTCTTGGAAGAACTGACCAAAAAATGCTCCTTTTTAGCCAGACATAGAGAAGAAAATTTTAATCTTAAATTTTTACTTCTCCTAAAAAAGAGAAGGGGAAGAAATAGATAACTTGTGCTTCAGTCCTTTTTAAGTTTAGTTTGGGGTAAAAAGAAATGGTTTTCTTTCTAAATTCAATTAATTTTCTGTGCTAAAAAAAATTACACAACCTCATACAGAAAAATGGAGAAACAATTTCTAACCAAATAGGAGAATAAACACATCGAGAGTGGGAAAAATGATGCCTCCCAGCAAGAAGAGTAGGAAGGAGGAAGATGAGTAAAGCTCCCTGAAAATAAAAGAGCGGATAGAAATTGAGACTCATAGGAGATGGATAAATAAACAACAAGGTTACAAGTTCACAAGCCCACCCGGCAGGCACTATTAGGACTTTAATTTGCTACAATAACCAGTGTACGTGTTGTGTGTTTACTTCAAGGGGAAGGAAGTCGATTTTCTGCTTCTGACTAAATATGCTACCAACATATCATGATGCCTGGCCGAATTCACCAAAGCATGTCTTTGCTGCTCTTCATTGGATTGTGTTCAGAGACAGTTGTGGTACCTGTTAAAACACTTTAATTAATCTGATACTCATGAATGGTGCTGAAATGACAGCCTTGGAAATTGAAGTATTCTATCAAACTACAGAACTTGCACAGTATGGATGAAAATATTGCCAACTTCTGCCATGTTATCCTCCCAAAGTGTCTCAAATTTAACCTGGAAAAATTATTTCTGGTGGTAGCAGCACTTCAGCCTCAATGCCTGGTCAGTTCTTCCTACTTCAGATATAATTGCCAGCAAGTGTAAGGATTATCTTGGTGATTTTATACTGCAGACAGTAGCTGGGCAAGATATTTTAAACAGAATTATTTCTTATCAGAAAAAAACAGTTGCGTTGAAATCTGAGTGTTCTGGAAAAGTGTAAAAACTGCAACTTTCTCAAAAGACAGGTGTTGAAACAAAATTATCTTTTTATGTATTTCATTTACACTTCTTTAGAATTACATATTGCCATAATTGTGTTACTGTTTTCTATGTACTACAGCTTATATCATGTTCCAGATATTGGTATTTTTGAAATGAAGCTTTTATTTTATCAGATTTGAGTATTTCACTGCTTCTAAAGTTAGTGATTTCTGAGTGATAATTGCAAGGCCAGTTTTAAAACAGGGAATTGTATTTTGACTAAATAAAAAAAAAAAAAATAATTCTCTCAGGGTTGGATTTTTGGGTTGGTTCCCCCCCCCCCTTTTAACTTTTATATGAAGGGAAGAGAGAAGCCCTGTTTTTATATACTCTACATCAGGCAATAATGAACTGGGAAACTGGAGGAAAAGGGAGAATTTGGGGCAAATTCAAAGTGTTTGTTAAGCTATGACATTCAAGAAAATTTTGGAAATATTCAGGCCCCAGGCCAAAGTATAAGAACAGTAGTCCTAGTTAGTATTATAAGTTCATTATTCTTTTTCTATTCTTTAACTATGCTTTACCTACTTTACTTCTGTTCCAAATTCTCAAATCCGAGCTGGATGTAGTGATGGGAGGGGGGAAGAAGGGTTGTGATCCCTCAGTGCAGAAAAGACACCTCAATTTCTGCTTTCCAAAGGAAATTATAGCAGGAGAGGAAGAGAGGGTGGAGGAGAGATCCCTCTGCTGCAGTCACAGAGGTGAGGGTGGAGAAGGAGGCTTTGCAGAAAGCAGCACAGAATGAGCAATGAGAAAGTTAAGAAGATTCTGAAAAGACCAGCATGCCGATTGTGTAGCTCTCCCCTTGAAAAAGCACAATGTCGGCCTAAATGATAGGTTGAAAAAAAGAAACAGAAGAAATAATCCCTTAAGGAGGTGTCTGAGAGTTGATACACTAGACCTTTACACAGAAAAACAATGTTCATGGTGCGTACCAGCTGATAGCTGTTCTCTCTTCTGACCTTTATCTTCAGGTGTGAGGACAGACCTGAAAACTCGCTCATGGCTTTTCCATCTGAGAGTTATCTTTCTCTTCCGCTTATCACATGACATACCTACAAAGCAGTACTAAACCGTTACTTTCACCAAAGATAACAGTATTGTTGCATTCTCAGTATTCTCACGCTCGCTATATTTGGTTTCAAGAACTCATATAAAATTGTGTAGTAGACAAGATTTTTTTTATCCTTAGTAAAACCTTGTGGACCTGCAAGCCATTATTCCATTTTAAAACATTCCATGTATTCTGGAATAACCTGTTCTATGAAAATAGATGCAACCTTCAAGGTAGGCACAATTCTTGTCTTATGGATTTCAGAAGACAAATAACAAGTAAGCAATTCAAAGATAAAAGTGGCATAACTTGCCAGCAAAATGGACATAACTGACCATGTGTACTCATTTTAATTCTCTCAAGTATCCTATTTGCTCCATTTGCTTCTAGTCCTTCAGTGCTAGCTACTGCGAACTAGTGCTACTACGGTGCTAACAACTGCTACCCAGTTATTGTGGGTACCGTCGTTTGGGTAGCGGCTGAAAGTGGAAAACAGATATCCAAGAAGGCCAGCCCTGGACCTGCGTTCATTACATAGCATTGTCCACTTACATGTTCAAAAATTTTTTACTTTAGCTCCTCCCCAGAGACAGAGTTTGAAAAATCTGCCCTTTTTATGAGACACAAACATGGCTGCCAGCATGATAATGTTGTGGGAACCGGTACCGCCTGGAAGACTAGATGCTGTGGTCTGTTCCTGACTAATCTTGTCACATCAACTGTGAATAACTGAAATTCTGTCATCAGGAGCATATCCAGATTTGGTTTTCCACTTTTTCAGGTTTCAATGACCCAGGCTTGAGCAGCCTCCTTTATTAGCTTGTTAGGAGCAATGGCATCTCAGAAGCAAGGTCACAGGCCCTGTATAGCTTCTGGCTCCTGGACAGATCCTGGGTATATTTGTTTTATACAAAATCAATCCAACAAGAAGGCTCATATTTGGTTTGGTTGAATTTTTTTAAGTTTAAAGAATTCATGAAAAGGTAGTGTCACGAGGTCATGAGTAAACTACTGAATCTTCCTCTGGGGCTGAGGAACAGAGAGTCTCACCCATCCTCAAAACATTGTTTCAGAAGTGCTTCTTATCAGATAGCTGTACCAATGTTCTTTGTATCCCCAACAAACCCAGCTTACTGATGCTCTGTGGAAACAGCATGATCAAAATGCAAGAGATGGACCTTACTGGTGAGACTTCATCAGCTTAGAAGAACAACGCATACCCCATAATGCATGACACAGTCACTCGATGGGGCTCTCTGCCTACAAAAGTTCTGATAATGCACAGGTAGATTTTCCTATGACGCGTCTGCTCAGCAGGGACTAAAGTCTTTCAAAACATGTTTTTGTTCTTAGGGATTCACTGACGGTACCGAGGGATGGTGAATGTGCAGCTGGCACAGCCTTGGTGTGCCAGATCAGCTCAGCACCTCTGAGACAGAATTAGTACTCCTCTCAGAACAAATGAGATCATGCCCATAAACACTGTCTGGTTGATCTCACTGTCTCCCAAAGGTCCAAACCCCATCAGCGACTGTTGTACACGTGAAAGCTGAACTCCTACACCTGACGCATGAAGTATCCAGAGGTGGTCTGGACTTCCTGCCTCAGCCACCCAATCCAACCTGACAGACTGGTTTTGTCCCATTTAACCCTCTGCTGCAGCTCCTAAGCCAGTCCAGCAGCTCTGGGACTCGGCTCCTTCTCCTCGATATGAGCTACACTCATGCACTGCTCACCATGCCATCCTTCAGCTGGCTTCTGCAGCCCCTTCTCTGACGTCATCACAGAGCATCATGCAGATAGGCTGTATTTCAACCTAAACTGAGCTTCTCCCCCTCCTAAATGAAGCTCAGCTTGCTGTCAATCAGTTCCCTACTTTGGAGGGGGAATAGCATCCCTCCTCCCTTGTGGACTGGGATTCATTCTCTCCCTTAACTGGAAGGTGATGACGATCTTTAGGTTGATGTCTTCCACAGCATAGCTTTCAGGGTCTACCCTGTGCCAGACCATGAGCAGTGTTTCTTTTCTCTATTTTGAAAATATTCATAGACACTCACTCCATTGATCTGTAATTGGAGTTGTGCTAGACCTAAATTAAATTTAAAACCAACTAGTAAACAGGTTGTTTTGCACAGGTATTTCATGCATGCAAATATCTATAATTATACAGAAGTGTGTGAAATTCATACATATTTAAATATATGGCAATAGAGATCATGTTGTTCCTTTCAGAACTCAGGCTATCTGAGAAATGGCTGAGTTAACATTACTTTGTTGTTCAGGAGCAATTAGATTATTTAGCTCCATTGTTAGGTTTCTTAACTTGCCGTGGTTGTTTCCTTTTTCCCTTTGTCTGTTGCTCGTGGCTGATGAAACCCATGCAGATCTGAAAAGCTGCAGAACCGCATTGTCTGCATATTCCTTTCGCTGTTTCTCATCTGAAAACAGTACCTCCTGGCACCTGGAAAACCATCACAGATGCAGAACAGGTGATCTTTACAGAATGCTATTCAAAGTGAACAGTCTGCCAGGTCCATAGACAACAAAACACACTGCTGACTCCAGCTGGAGCGAGCGATTACTTTGATAACAAATTAAAACAGGCTCAGAAATTGGAAATGAAGGAGCTACGCAAGGATGAATAAACTCCTCAGATGGCCCCAATTTTGTGCAAGTCTATCCAACACATGTGCTATAAATTGGTGCTCTTCATTAATAGCTACTGTTTAGCCACTAACATCCTTCAAGAGGACGAATCAGGATCTGGCTCTTTGCACAGTCCTAACTTCCACCCTGATTGAGGAGACCATTTTCTTTTAACATGTTCCGAGCACTTCCTTGGGATCTTAAAAATTCTTTATGTGTCATTTTGCTTCTTGCATATGCAGACAATTGTAATGCTCAATTTAAAAATGTTCATATATTCTCTGTCTATGGGATTTTTACAGCACTGGATAATTCCTGGATGATTACTGTTTTTAATAACCACATAATTACTGTATTAATCAGAACTGTCCTATTGGTTTCTGTGTGACACAGAAGGGCAGAAGCAAGATAGAGATAAAGATACACCATATTTTAAAAAGCCCTATGACATTTTTTTGTGTTCACTTTTCAATATGGCACACATAGAGGTCAAAACACAGGAACAGCCTTAGCAGATATCAGCCCAAAAGTCCATTGAGCCCAATGTCTTTCAACAATAGTCAGTTTTCAAGAACTGGAATAAGGTATAATACATGAAGTTATTAAAAATGTCACCTAGCAAGACAGAGTACTAATATGGGTGTACCCAGGACTCCAGGTGTGGACACAGGACCTTGTTGTGTGAAGGAACACACAAAGAGCTCAGATTCATCCTTCTCCAATAATTAATATTCTCAACAATGCTGAATTGTTTTTGACTTCAGAAAATAAATGGGAAGGCCATAAAATTCCTACAGATTCTGTGAGAAGACAATAGGTGAGTGCACAGGACTAAAAGGAACAAAACTACCAAAAAGTCAGCATTGTAAAATATGGTGTTTGCTTGACTTGGTTCTTTAAGGAAAAATATATTTCCTAGGCATGGGTACACTTCTTGTTGCATGCAGTCATTCCAAAAATTTGGGGAGGATGGGTGTGTCTACACAGGACAATGCATTGATATATAAAGATGCCCAGGCATTCTCTAAAGTAAGGCACTGTTGCAGTAGTAACTTCATGTCATGCCCACACAGTGCTCAGAAGATGTGAATCAGTGTGAAGTGCAACACTGCTCCAGCTCACCACCACACCACTGTACCAGCACGTTTGGAGCTGGGCTAGGGACAACCATCACAGGGAAAAGTCTCTTGTGGAGGTGGTACCATCATGGACCAAGATCCAGTTTTGCCAGAGACAGTGTGCTCAGCACATGTGCCGAGAAGAGGCTAAGCCAAGACATTCAAAATCACTTTTGTTTTGTCCAAAAGGAGGCCAGTAGGAACAGAGTTGAGCACTGAGATGAGCATGGGTGTATATCTCCAGGAAGAGGAAGAGCAGAAGCAGGGCACTCTCAACCGCCAGGCTTACTAAAGCAACAAGGACTGACTGCAGAACAATCGTGTTTACAAAGTCACTTGAAATTATCAGATGCAGACCCGAAAGTATTATCAGTTTTGACTAAAAACATTAAGGAGTCCTCTTTAAATATAAGAATTTAAAACCACACAGAATATTTAATTCTAAGCCATGGCCTTCACCAATCACTCCTAAAGGATGGGTTTCCCAGAGTAAAGACAAATTTCCTTTCTGCTTTTGATATCTGCTTGAGCCCTTTATATTTCTTCTTCGGACACTTGGCAGTGCTTTCTTCCAGCTGCTCAGTTTTCCTTTGCTGCAAGCATACATAAGCAGGAAAGGTGCTCAGTGTTGAGTGTCTGAACCCCACACGCAAGAGGCATCCTTTAATGGTTATGAACCCTGAAAGGAAGGTTAGTTTAATTAGTGGGATTAGGAAAACATGCCCTGGTTTGGTTTGATCATCCCCTAGTTGGGTCTGATTGTATGAATCTGAAATAGAAAGCAGCATTTTTTTTTTTTTTTTAACTGACTTTGATGGACAGTTCCTTTTTATAATGTACAAATAATCTTTGTGACCCTGATAAGCAGGTCTGATGATACTCAGCTGAGTAATGTACCAGAACTGAAATTTCCATCTACTTGATGTTTTGCACAGGGCTTTTGATGAAGTCACTGTCACCTGCTATTAACTTAATATCAAGTCTTAATAGGGTCCTTTTCTTTCCATCTTCACGCTGTTGGGGTCCGAATTAATTACTAAGGGGAAAAAAAAAAAAAAAACTTCACATAAATCCTTAAGCTTTGCAGAAAGGAAAAAGTTTCCAGTGCTAGTTGAGATCTAATGGCTCATTAGGAATGTCTGTCTCAACTAGACATCAGTGCTGTCCCTCCCCTTTCATGTACCTTTCATAAAGACACTTGAAAATGTGCTTAACTTTAAGCTGTTGCATAGTTAAGTGCAAAAGGGTATCTGATGCATTTGAAGTTAAGCACATGCTTAAGAAATTTGCTCAATCAGAGCCACAGCCTGGCTAGAGAAAACATCTTCTTAATGTTTCTTCACGATTTGGCTTCATCCACAGCCTGCTTGAATGCTCTCCTCTTTGCTTTGCCTCGCGAACGGGAACTGGCAGCTTTAGAGAGATAATCAGGGAGATTGACTGAGAACTGAAGGGCATAGGATAATGGAATCAGATTTACCTACAGATGCTAAAATCTTTATCCTTGGAGACTCTGCATGGGCAAAAGGCATTAACAAATGAAAACACTTTTATTCTTAAAAGAAGCGTAGCTCTTATGATAGATACCTATATATACATCAATACATATATGAAATTATGGAAGATTAACAACTGTAGATATATTGATTTTACATGAGTTATTTAACTCTGGAGGGTGTTGTTCTTTGATGTCCTGTGTTCCTGCTAGGGTCAGGCTATTAAAATTATCATCACCAATAACAAGAAAAGGAAATAGTTTTATTTTACTTGTGGAAAAAGCACACTTAAAATATAAATTTGGATTGCAAAAATATTTTACTATTTTTCCCTTCAATTATCTCAATGCTCTAATGACCAGGGGTTTAAAGGTAGCTATAAATAGCTAAAGCATGCTCTATTCCTTTCTTTTTTTGTGCATTTCCAGGTATGTTGAATATCTGAAGAAGAAATGAGTGACAGCCCAGTCTGCAGTGTGTTTTGTAAGAATATATGGCAAGTTTCTATTATGAGTTATTTACTGCTCCTCAGTTCTGCGCTTGCTTTGGGGGTATGTCTGAATTACATACTGTTTTGTTGTAGAGAGGGATAATTTTACTGAAACTAGTGGAGTCAGGCTTGCTAGCAAACAGACTGAACTTGGTAATTTTATCCAGGTGGTACTGTTCATTTGGCATTTTGCAGATGGCGACACAGAGACACAGTTATGCAGAGGGGTTTTGTCAAACTCTTTCTCATCACCCTTTCATCATCCTTTATATTATAGCAAAATAGGAAATTACACGTTTAGAGCACTCTGTCTTTTCTTTGACAAGTAATAGTCTTTCCAGCAAACTCTACTGAATCTGAGTCAAGACCAGTAAACACATCACTTCCCATGCTCCTACAACAGTGTCTTCAAATCAGATTTAAACCTTTGATGCCATGATGGGAGCTACTGGATGTTACTCAAGTGTAAATAAAAGGTATTAAGTGTTCCTTTCTATTAGAAACATAACTCCTCATGAAAATGGGGTTTACTATATGGAGTAGATGACTTCCACATTTATTTATTTATTTCTAAGCGCTGCCTGTTGGGGCATATTCTTTGCTTCTCTACAGAAGTTCAATTCCCTCTAAAATCAGCTGCCAAATACTGAACAAAAACCCCAAACAAACAAAATGTCACACTCCCACACAACAGAGATGGGAAAGCTGCTCTGAAAGCCACCTTGTTGCCTTGGGATAAGGTTGTCATCCCCATCCCGAGGATCTTCTCAGGGAGGGATATGGTGCTGACCAGGGGGTAAAACCCAGCTTCACATCTGTAAGAGTGCCTGCAACGCCCTCAGTGCACAGAGATTGCTGGTGTATTGCTGCTTCCCTTTTAACTCAGGCTAAGGCAGAAGCCTTTGCTGGTTATGATTCGCAAAGATTTCCTAGTTTTTCAGGCGCACTTGCAGAAAATTGCCTCTTCAGTTTTCCTGGGTTGTTGCAATGTCAGCTCGAGCCTGGTCCCATCCAGATGCATCAGTCAAACTGAGCTCCACAACATGACATAACCTGACACAGCTGACACAGCCAGGTGTTACAAACCAATGGACACCATGGTTCACAAACTATTCAAATTACTTTCAGATACATATCCTACCTCTCTGCTCAAATCCTTCCCAGCTGTCTCTTTTCTCAGCTCCATATGAATCAGGGTTGGAGAAAAGAGAAGGAGGGGGAGATGGGTGAGGAAATAAGGAGGCGGGAGAGAAAAAATCCAGCTTGGCAAAAATAAAAAAAAAAAAAAAAGAGCACTGAATTCTTGCAAACCATATTGCCTGCAAAATTAACTCTTTGAAGGCTCGCTACCGCCTTTGAGCTTCTGTCAGGTTTACTCGGGGAGGCTTGCAAATCTCTCAGCCGTAAATGCTAATCTATTAGACTAAACATTCATGGTCTGGAATACTGGATACTTAATAATAATAATCATTGTCATAATAATAATAATGAAGAATATCCCATGTTTAGAAGGTCTCATAAGACATCATAAAGACATGAAGCAATTCTACAAACCTGGAAATAATTGAGCTGGCAGCACCAAAGAGCTGGACAGACAGGTAAGACTCTACCTATGCCTGGGCACATGATGCGGTTGTAGCAAGTTGTGTCCCATTGAAGCCAGTGACATGATCGACAGGAACTACTGCTCACCAGCACAGGTCTGGGGTGACGCAGGCCCACAGTCAAACTGGCGTGGAAACCTCCATTTTTATAACTGAAAATGTGGGTTGTGGAGATAAAGTGACTTGCTGAAGGTCATACAGGTCATCTGTGGCAGAGTCAGAAATACAGGCATGAATGAATTTAGTTATCCAGCTACCCATCAATCACCTTGAGGGAATGGGATGCTCAAATGCAGAAAGTGGCTAGATACCCAACTTTCAGCGAAGGTCAGCGAGCACTGAATGCCTCATGTCTCCCATTACCATGGGAAATGGGAAATCTCCCCCTCAGAATATAAGTGATAAAAAATGCCACCTCCCTCCTGAATATAAATCTCTGTGATTCTCTTCTGCTCTTAATTAGAATGGTCTGAAGCAGGAGAACTAGGTTGGAAGTCAAAGGATTTACACCTTCTTAGTCAAGAGCAGAATTCACCCTGCAACCTTCATTTCTTTACTTCTATTTTTTGTCTAAAGCAAATAAAAACATGAGTGAAACGAGCACCATAGGCCATTAAGCAGCATCTTTGACTGGTCTTTGATGCAGTATGTGTATGAGACCACCATCCTCCCCGAGGTTTATGCTCTTTTTATCTATTACAGACAGACTCTGTGGGATGCATCTCTGTTCTAATTTATTTGTAAGCAGAGATAAAGAAAGAAAGAGAGAAAGGGGAAGACAGAGAGCAAGAAAGAAAGAAAGGAAGAAAGGAAGAGGAAGACAGATAACTAATGAAAGAGAGAGAAAGGAAGAGAGAAAGAGTGGGAAAGAAAGAAAAAAGTGAAACCCTAAGTTTCCAAAATATCTGTTACTCTGATACTTGTATGTGTATCTCCTAAAGAAACACAAAGAAGAAAAGCAAGCAAACAACAAACCCCAACAACATTGTTCCTGGAGCAGCTGAACTAGCCGAATACAGTGAGCAGTATACAGGTGTCGTGTGCTGCTTTTATTCCTTGTATAATAGGTGCCTATTGGAATGGGAGAAAGGGCATGAGAAGCTGTCCTTGTCTTTGCAGAGCATGAATAGCATTTATCTCAGTGCAGTGGGCATCGCCAAGTTGGGTTTTTGTCAACCTGTCAATTCTTTTTTTTTTCCTTTTTTTTTTTTTTTAAACAGAAAGCAGAGTTCAGTAAATAAAGATAAATGATTGTGCTCCTTGTCTGCAGACCCTGGAGCTAAACTGAACAGGCCTCTTATGGTTTGGACCTGCTTCATTGACTGTTCAGACAGCCCAGTAATACGACAGATGTACCCAGCCGTTCCCTCTTCCCCGCTGTCCATTAGATTATGTTCATTTTGTCTGAGATGCCATTATAAGTCTCAAGGTCAAATAAGTCACAGAGAAGAAAGAGGAGGACTAATTTTTTTCCCTGCCGCCCTCCATGCATAAGGGCTCATTCGCAACTTGCAAAGCACATCGTCTTTTAAGGTGCACATTCAGCTCAGCACAATTTATTGAAATAAAATGCAGGTGTAACATTCACCCAGAGGCCGTTCTGGCACGACAGCAGAGGAGACTTCTCAAGAATGATTTAGGCTGCTTTCCTAAATTTCTAATGAATTATTTGTAAGTAAAATTCATTAAGGAGGAGCTTTCAAAAAAAAGAAAAAATAAAACCTCAACAAATGCACAGGAAAGGAGACCACAAGGTCTAAAGCTGTTTTTCAAGGGACACTGGGCAAGTTATCACATACTGAGTAGAGTAGTTGAAGTGTGGAGGGGGGAGTTGAGAAAGGAACAGCAGCATGGGGGTAAGAGTACTAAAGATTCTTCAGAAAAATCCTTGTTAAAAATGTGGGGATGAATTTTATTCTTGGTTACAGCAGGGTGTGTGTCATCACATTGGACTCTTGGTTACAGATCCTCATCGTGCCTGAGAACAGAATTTCCATTCCTGAGACTGTAAGGCTAAAAGTATAATAAAGGAAGTACTGCAGTTCTCCTTTTTATGGATTTTTTTTTGTCCTTTAAGGAAAACTGAACGATGGGTACTGCTGAATCACAAATAGGGTTAATTCTATAGGTAGCAGGATTTTTGGTTTCCTGCAGCTTGATGCTGAATAAGTGGGAAGATGTCCATCCATTTCCGTTAGTTTTGGGCCATGCTCATGCAGCAAGCTTTAGTCACTATGAAATTTAGAGTTCAGAAAGGGTTTTTTTGGATTTTTGGTTGCTTGCTTGCTTGCTTCCTTTTTTTTATGGCTTTGGGGAGAGCAGTGGTTTGGTTTGGTTTGGTATTTTTTGTAATGGAAATTATATTTACTTTTTTTCATTTGCTTTTGTTATTAGAAAGTTGTTACATTTGGAAAAAATATTACTTAGGATTAAAAAAAACCAGATCTAACAGTAATTTAAAACTCTACAGCATTTTGACACTTTCATAATTCTTCTGACTTAATCACTACGTCTGTGAGGAAGGTAAGCATTGTTGTTCAGATTTTGCAGATCAAAGATCAAGGCAGAGAGAGACTAAGGGACTTAGCAAACCTGCAGCTAGTTGATTATGGCAGAACTGATTCTGCTTCTCTCATGTCTCACATTTGAATCCCACATGTTGGCCAGTCCCACCCCTGCAGCATGATGGGACGGTAGACATTAGATAGGCAGGCTGGATTCAGGACAGTTGTGGGTAACTTTAAGAAGGGAAAATAATAGACATGTTTTTAGAAGGATGTTCAGAATTCAGTTTTTAAGGCCAAGTTCTGATCCCCAATTCATGTTAGAGAAGCTCAACTTGACCTAAAATCCTGTAGTATTTAACAATTCAAAACATCTGACTATCCAAATCATTAAGAATGTTGGAGTAAGAACCAGGCTAAAATAAAGAATAAAGAATCTTTCTAGAAAAGCAATACAAATTACAATGTTTAGGTGAAATCTAAGTGATCATAAAAGTTAAAAAAAAAAAAAAAATAGACACTGAACATGTAGTGTTCCCAGAGAAAGACTTCATCCTTGCAGCGTGTGAAGCTGCTGGTTCCTACCCATGCTTTCCAAGGCTACGGAGTGCATCGGGGTAGAGCCAGGTTGGTGCACACAGGGAGGCTCAGCCCACCCTGCCCCTTCTCTGAGTTTGCTAGACATAAACCATCTCTTGCCCAAATCCCCATAAAGGCACTCCTCTGTATCTTGAGATAATAATTCCTCCTTTGTTAGGACTGTATAAGCAAAGACGCCTGAGGGAAGCACGAGGAAAAACTGAGCAACTGAGACACTCCCCGAGGCCTGCCTCGTGTTGCAAAAACACACGACAAAAGTGGCTGCTCTGCCCTTCCATAGGTTACCATGTGCATAACCCCCTGTGCTGTGGTCAAGACTACTCTTCCCCATTTCAACTCCCCATGGGAAGTCTTAACATTCATTTCTTTGCAAGGTTATTTTGGTCTTCGCAGTTACATGCTATACTGATGAGCGTAGATTATTCCTCAGGGGTGTGAGGAAGGACCGCTTTATAGACACTTTCCTCACCCTCTGCATGCAAGATTAAACACAAGTCGGTATGAAGTATGAAGGGTTAGAAAGAATAGAGCCATAAGATTTTTAAAATATGAATCCACTCGAGTGAAACATAGACTAAAGTCTTGCAAATGTATTTTTGAGTGTGCTGCATTACTTCCCCATCGAGAGTTCTCCACATGATCCCTTGAGATATGCAGTCCTCTGAAGCCTGTAAAATTATTCTAATCAGCATTTGCTTAGCACTTCAGAAGTTCTGGCAAACACAAGCTAATTAATTCTCACAGTTCCCCCAGAGAAGGAAGATCTCATTTTGTTGATGGTAGCACAGAGGCAAGGATAGTTTAAGTAACATGCCCAAGGCCATATTTTGGGTTAGTGTCTGGTACAAAATTGAAAGTTTGGGACTAGCTACCAAATCAGGCCACCCTTTCTATGAGTTGACAACATTGGATGCAATGCAGGGTGTCTGAGGGAGTCAACTAATTTGCTGCTACGTTGTGCTTAGATTTAAGCACTAAATAAGTCTGACAGCACTTCTGCCTGCAGTATTTAAAGGAGGATATTTTTCTTCATAGATTGCAAAAGGAAGTTGTGCATAAACCTGAGGATCTTAAAAATCAGAGATATGTTAACTGGGAGAACTGTATCCATTACCTCTGCTTTTGTAGACAATAACGTGATACAAGGATTGGGAAGAAAAGAATGGGAAGGGGAGGTACCTTATGTACCTTAGACCTTATGTACCAGTCTTTCTCCTAAGAGCTTCTGGTTTTTCTATTTGTGAGAATAAATTGGGTGGGCTTTATGTTTTTATTGTCTTCATGTGACTTAAAGTATTGGACCAGGAGCAAAATTTAGGGAAAAGAAAAAATTATCAACATTCAAAGTCAGGTTGGATGGGGCTTTGAGCCACCTGATCTGGTTGATGATGTCCGTGCTCATTGCAGGAGGGTTGGACCAGATGGCCTTTAAAGGTCCCTTCTGACTTAAACCATTCTATGATTCTATGAAATCAGCCTTCCAGGATGAGAAACGGAGGATTGGAGTTGTGTCATGTTGCATAATGTATATCATATTATACCTGTGTCAGGAACATAAATTCCTAATTTTCAGAAATACTCAGAAATATTAGGAAAGTAAGCACAAAGTAAAACTCCCGTCATGATGATATCAAGTAAAGGCCATTCACTAAGTGTTTGTCTATTATTAATTTGTTCTGAAAAATCTGGAAAAGATGGTTTAAAGTTTGTCAATTAAATGGACATCTTGACCCCCTAAAACCCCTACCCATTTTTCAAATAACTTTCACCAGTTTGACTAAACAGGCATTGAGGGATGCCCTTTGTCAATAGATAGTTGAGCAAAGATCTACCCCAGTGTAACACGTGTTAGCAATAACTTCGTCTGGTGGTGGCTCAAAGTGGTAAAGAAACAAACAACTTCCTAGAGGAATCTCTTTAAGAACTGTATGAAAGAGAGGATGGAGACTGGTTAAGTAGGCACTGAATTTCCTAGTTAGGGAAAATAACATCCTTTTCGTGGGTGGAGTGGGGGAGGGAGGGAAATAAAACCAAGCCTACCAAGGTTTCCACTTCAATTTGAGCTTGAAGTTAGAATTCTGAAATCATGTAGTATAACAATCCAGGGAAAAATCTACTTATTTCTAAGTATCGTTTCAAAGCTTTGCCTCACTGTAAAGCTTTCTCATTTAAAATTATTTATTAAAAAAAAAAAAGGCAAATGCTATGTTTTTTACACGATAGTTTTATTTTTACCATCCCCTATTTTTCAAAGAAGCAAGTCAACAAAATCAGTCTTATTCTATCAAGATTTGCCCACAGAAAACCTTTAAGGAGACAGGGTCAAAGCTTTACCCAGTATGTTTTTAAACTTCCACTGGCAGGGACTGTTGTGATATCACTGAGATGAAGGTCTGGTTTCAATCTGTGGACAACTCATCACACTTTGACACTCTTAGTATCAACTACTAACAAGTAGTCAGAAAAGTCCTGCAGTCAAACTGGATTGGAAAGAGAAGGAATAAAAAATGAAATGGAAGTTCATAAAAGGAAAATTATTTTCCCAAGTCAGGTAATATTAAAGATTGAACCAGAATAGTAACCAGGTTTTCTACAACTTACTGCTGTTCCCACTGGATGTCACTTCAGTGTTTTGCTCTTTGTTTGCATTTTTTCCTTTTTTTTTTTTTTTCTGGATACACCAGGGAAATAAAAAAGTTGTTTCATTAGTCTTTTATTTCTACTACAACAGCAGTCAGGCCTTGCTGAAAAGTATTGTCGTATGGTGGGTGTTGTATTATTAACTTTTAGGTTAGAACATCGAGCCAAGAAATATTATAATATATGAAACTCAAGTATCTTCAATATATGGGACAATAGGAGAGGAACTAGAAATGGAAACTCTTATCAGTTTTTAGTGCCCAGTACCTAACAATAGAGTCATCCCCATCTATTTGAATATCCAGTTTAAAATTACATGTGAATACAATCTCAGGGTCTAACAGAGATCAGGAATTTTCCTGTCTGATATTATACCTTTCTCAATTCCTTCTTCTTATCCCTACCTATGACCCTAATGAATTCCTCTGCCTCTTGTTACACTATTTCCCCTTTATGATGCTTGTAGCTAATTAACACAACTGACTTATGGAAGAAGTTTGGGTTTTTAGGGATTATATTTTGCTGTAGATGGCTGCCAGAAGAGAGTAGTCCAGCCAAACCAGGCGAATGACCTAAAATTCTCTTCCTACAACAGGAATGAATGACATGGGGATCGAACTGAAACTTCAGCAGAACTCATATTAGAAACTGAAAAATTTTCTGTGCCTCAACCTTTTGAGCAAAAATTAAAGTCAGTGAATGCTCAATGCATAATAACTAGACAGTGCTTTCTTCATTATGCCAGTAGTTTACAAATCCAAAGAGCTGCACTTACATCATGTAATTTGTTTTCCTAAGATGACTTGAAGAAGAAAAATGTCAAGTAATTATATACTTGTTACTCTCAAGAATTTTCATTCCAGGCTCAAGATGAAGACTAATACAAAAATTTGGGAAATAGTCTATAATTTCTGTTCACTTATTTGATGTAGTTTACCTTTATTGCTATGGGGTTTTAATTGATAATTCAATAGAATATTTATATTCTGTCTTGTGGTTGCTGCACTAATTCTATTAATTCCTGGAGTGGCTACACAACACTCTGTTAGAATCATTATTTTCTTTTTAATAGAATATAGTAACAGACAGCAAGTGACTAGGCATACGGTAGATTGTTCCATTTATTGCAAATCAAGATACTGTATTTGCTCTATTACAATAATGAAGTTGATGATTTCCAATCTGTTTAATAAACTGCTTCTGCATTTGAATATTTATATTAAATCAACCAGCTGGTAAGATCACATCATTGTTTTAACTCAGAAATATATACCAATTATTAACAATAAACATGCTGTTTGCTTTTTTGCCTGAGACGGGATCACAGAAATTCTCATGCCCATCCCATGCAAAGCAAATACTCAGAGTTCAGCCTTAGCTGTTTAATTGTAAAGTTCTAGCTATGGATATTTACAAAATTGCATAGAAACCTCCCTTGGGGAAACTGAGGCATAAGATAATCATAGAGCAGATGTCAGAATGGACTTCATTCCTCTCCAGCCTCCAATACCACCACACATTTGCCCTTAAACATGTGAATGATTGCTCTTAATCATGCAGCAATAATAATAGCTTAACAGCATGGTGTGATGTCATCTGGTCCATTCACCTCTGTCACTGTTCCATTGTGCATTACAGTGCTTTATAAGGATAGGTTGTAAGTATCTTGCAAGCAGCAGTTTGGGACAAAAAGTGATAAAACTTTTGGTTCATCCCTTCTTCACACTGCTGAGGATCTAACCCTTCCATCACTGACCCTCATCTGCCCTGGTTCTTATTCAGCATGATATACCCTCATCCACCATGGATTTTAGCATGGGAGTGCTCCCACGGTGGATGCTGGGACTCTCCAGATGTATGTGGTCACTGAAAAAAAATGTCAAGAGGTCAGAACTCTGGGGGCAGATCTCTGCAATTTGGTGGATCTGTGGCGACTTCAAGCACCAAAGGATGGAGCAGCTGAGTGTGCAAGAGGCAGACATAATTTATTTAAAGAAAATTTGCTAAATAAAAGAACTGCCAAGAGAGCAATGGTGAGTTTTCAGCAAGCTACTGGCGAACTGGAGGCTGGAGGAAGATCTTATTTTATATAAATCCATAGAGACCAATGACAGAGCAGGTTTTTGGCCCTGTTTCTGTCTCCTTTTCAAAGGACCCATGGACATGAAGAGGGGTACAACTGGCAGGGCTCTAAAGAAACTTAATAGTGTTATAGAAATTACTCCAAAAACCTACAGGATTTATTAGAAAGTTATTTCTTCTCCACAGTTTTCTTCGAACCATCTCAGAGAAGTATATCTCATTGTATGTTTGATTTTACAAGGTGGTTTAAAAAATTATATGAGAAAGTTTGTAATTTTCTGTGAAGCCCTATAGGATTTTTCCATAAGGGAAATATCTTTGTGTATCTAATACATGCAGAATATTACACTGCACAAGAATTACTAATGAAAAATTTAACTCTTGGTACTTCTTTAAGCACTAATGAGAGACTGACTACTCAGGAATATGTGCAAAGTATCCAGTAAAGCACTACCCTGGATAACACTGTGACTTGGGGAGAGAAACAAAACAAAACAAAAGAAGCAGCCTGTGAATATTTATGAGTTGATCTTATGACTTATCTCTGTATTGACATTTTCAAGTTAAAAAACATTTGACTAAAGGAAAATGGCTAGTTCTCAGCAGCAACAGCAGCATTCTGCAAATTTCCTAGCCTAGAGGCAGCATGCAGAAAGAAGTAAGAGCAAATGATGTATACTTTGATGTAATGTGTAACCTAGGGGGACTGCCAGCCAAAATGGGGGGAGGGTGATATGAAAAATTAAAATGAAACAGGAGAATAGGTCGCTGCCTGTAGGATGAAGTTTAATCTCTCAATACCATTAACGGTAAGAATGGAAGGATAATGGTGAGAGGGCATCAGCAAAACAAATGGCTCTTTGTTCTGTTGGTTTAAAATTGTTTATTTTAGATGGTTTCAAGTAATTAAAGGAAATTGCAGTCTCTAACTATAAGAGAGATCGTTAAAGAAAGTTTGGCAGGGAAAAATAAAAGATAAAGTTCATTGTCCCAATTAGATGAGAAATGTTTTGTTGGTGGAAGCCACCCAAGAAAACCTGGAGGGAAAACAGAGGGAACCAGCATAATCACAGTTACAGCCCACAGAATCAGACTGAAGATCAGTCCGGGGAAAAAAAAATACACATTGATTTATAGCTTCACAGACAAAGGCAAATGGTGGGTTGTGTAAATCACATCAGACGGAAACCTACCATTATTGTTATGCAAAACTAGGAAACTATGCCGTCAGGAAGTTAAGGCTGCTAATGTCAGCGTTAATCCCATGAAGACTAAGCAATGTGCTGAAGTATGTAAATAGCTCCATTGTCTTCAAAAAGGCCTCACAGGTTTAAAGTTAAGTACATTCTTAAGTATTTGCAAGATGATATCCCCAATAAAATAAAAGTTATGTTCTGTTTTCCTAACTAGGCAAATTAACAGTCTCCATTTTGTGTAGTATAGTTAGCATCAGGGTTTGGTTTTGGGTTTTGGTTTTTTTTTTTTTTTGCCTATCACTGAAAGAACATATTAACATAAAAGTTAAATAACTTAGAAAATCAGAGGTTGAATATTAACAATTACTTAAACTTGTCACTCATTTAGCACTGGCTCCTGTTATGGTACACCCAATAGACCATCTTAAAATCTCAGGATCAGATTCTTCTGTACCTGGCAAGTACAAAACCTGAGAGTAATGCAGTGTGTCTGATCCAAAGAGGACCAGAGTCTGCTAGTCAGCCCAGGTAACTTGTACATTAGCACAACTGCAGGATGACATTTTAACCACTTACAGTATCCTCAAATGCTGCTTTACAAAGGCATTGGCTTTGCCACCGCTTGTATGTGCACTGGGCAGAAACTTGGTCTTGTTCTGCTCTGGAAGCTAACACGAGCTACCAGATTCAGAGACATGCTCACCCAAAGGTTTCTTCTGCATGTTTTTAAATGATACTGGGTGGATACAGGAACATCTGTGATGACAGGGATTCATGGGAGGAGTTGGGAGGTGGTTGTGCCTGTTCCAATATATCTTGTTATGACTTCCTGCAAGCTGTAAAGAATAAAGGCTTACACTCAGTCTGGTAAACTCAGATGAGCTTTGCTGTTCCATAACATACCCTGAGGATACTTTGGGATATGAACAAAGAACTGGTATCTTCAGCCATTACTGTTACTCAACTACACCAGGTCTAGCAGTTGGTCTTAACCATAAAAGCATTCTACGAAGTAAGGAACATCACTGCCTAAGAGAAATGCTTCTATTATCAACAGTATTAAGTGGCCTTAGAGCATCAGAGAATTTGAGAAGGTTGCTGTCCTAGAGGGATGGTGTTAGTGGCACACTGGGTAACAGTATCCAGATGAAAGGGCAGAAAATCTTTCTGTCCACTTGATGCTGACCCCATTCAGATCTGATTCATTGTATACAATTAGTTTGCATTTGACCTCTAAGCTGCGAGGCCAGACAATGATCTTCCTGCTGCCTGCACACACACTGAACAAGGACCCTCGCTTTCAAAGACCACACTTCTCTCCCAGTGTGGTGGGTATTATTATGGTTGTAAAGATCAAGGTAAAGGAGGTGGCTGTCTCCTTCCTGTGTTGTCTGTGAAGTTTCACTGTGTAAAGTTTTAATTGCCCTTCAGAGCAAACTCTTCAAGTAGCATTACTCTCAGCTTCCACACTGAATGAAGGAATTAACTCTTGTGTTGCAATCGCAGTTGGGATAAGGACTTCTCAGTCTGAGCTGCCAAGGAATGTGATGGTGTTTACCACTGCTCTAGATTTGTCCCAGTGTATGAATATCAAAATTATTCTTTGCCTATCCAACAGATTTCAAAGCCCTTTGTGAAATTAGTATCCAAGATGTCCTTGTAGAGCCTTGTGATTGTCAGCAATCAAAATAAGAGAGTATATGATTTATGTCACAGCAGCATTTCTTGGAACATGGACCACAAGATCAAGGAACTCTGCTGTTATCATTATTATTGACTTGCATTGCTGTAGCATATGTAGGCCACGGTCAAGCATCACAATCTTAATTCGGTACATGATGAAACCCAAAACAGAAAATAAGTGGCTGTTGCCACAGACAACTTACAACCTAACTCTTAGGTTTATCTAAATCTTTAGACTTACCTGACTGCAAGAGGAGAGACAACAGATGGAGGCTGCAAACAGATGGAGAAGCACAAAGTAACACTGAGACAATCATGATAATTGTAATAGGCAACATGCACAACACACTAGGTATCTTGCCATTAGCCTGCTTTATCGCCAGGGAAAAAAAGGCCTGAGAAAACAGACTGTGCAGGGCTACAAAGGGCAGGACTCATGAAGCTTCATTTCAGATGTCTGGTCTAGTCTTTAGATATCTAATAATGTAAGAGGTGTCTGGGCTCTCTATAAAACCAATGGAAAGAGACAGGCAATTCCAGAGATACATTGATTTTTAACCCATCTTAGGAATGGAATAAAAGCACCTTCTGGAGGTTCTTGTCTAGTCTGCAGGTGGCACTGAGTAGTCAAAGCAGGCAAGGAGACAACTCTTCCATCTAGATGTGTATTTTAAGGGCTATATTTTAGCAAAACAAATCCAATCAAGTAGAAAAATTAAGACTAGCAGCTGCTAGTATCTGGTCCTCCTCACAATCCTGAACACAGGCACCAGAAAAAATGCTGAGGTGATTTAGAGTAAACCTTTCAAAGTGGGGAGAACAAAGCTAAGGAAAAAAAAATGTCACTTCCGAATACAGATCCTTTGGCCATTCCATGGGTAAACCAGATTGATAGGGAATGAGGTATACACATGCACACACACACATATATCTTTCCAATTAAGAAGGAAAAATAAAGAATCTGCTGGGCTGAACAGGAGCACTAGTGAATTATCTAGTCCATCCTCTTGCCTGGGGCAAGACTGATTTAATTATCTCTAACACTTCTCTGATGGATGAGTGTCAAACCTTCCCTTGACTATCTTCAATGAAGGTGATCTGACTACCTCCCTTGGGTGACCTGCTTCATTGCCTTAAATGTACTAATAGTTATGAAGTTTTCCATAACAGTCAACCTAAATATTCAGTGCTTCATCCAGAACCTATCACTCCTATTTCTTTTTTTTTTTTTGTTCTCACTGACTAATGAGGATAATTGGTTCCTCTCCTTTTTCAGGGACATGCCTTTATGTGTTTATGGACATTCATCATGACTCCCTTTAGTCTCTTCCTCTCCAGACAGGACGTGCTTGGTTCTCTGAAACTTCGGTGGCAAGAAGCCTGAGGCAGAAAGATGAACGAGTTACAAAAGACAGAAATATGGGCATTTTTTAAGGTAACAAGGAAGATTGGGCATTTTGCATTGCCAGAGATTCAAGAACTGACTTCCACAAATACGGGGGGTGGGAAAATAAACCAGGAAATAAAACTGGTGAAACTAAAATTAACTAAGAATGTAAAATATCTTCCACCTGTATGGGTTACTACATGAAGAGACTTTTTGGAGTATAGCACAAACTGGAGTTCTGCCACCACCCATGCCCATATGTATAAAGGCGGGGCTCCCTTGCTCCACATCATAAGCAGTAAGCAGGAGCAAAAGTGAATTCCCAAGTGAATGTTCCCAGTACGAATAGTTTGCATAGCTAAGTCTGGTTTTTCCGGGACCCTTCCACCTGCTAGAATTTACACTGGCCTCTCCTCGTCTCTGATTTAATTTCACAGAGCAGACAATGAGTTCTTCACAAAGAGGCATTTAAAAGGTTAAAAGGGGACAGGAACACTAATAAAGCCTTCTTTGTATTTCATTCTGTCATGTGGGTTAGCTGTCCCCCAGCCTATTCAGTCTGAAATGGCATCAACACTCTGTAGAGACCAATTCATCCTCCTGTTCCTGAAGGGCAAACAATTCATAGAATAAAACAGCACCAGAAAGCAAGAAGAAAATCACTGTGGGGCTGCCAAGAGTCTAGCTTCATGCAGTGAAATCGCCAGACTTCAAAACAGGAAGGAAGGGTGGTTAACTCAGGCCTCGATTGATGGTTAAGGCACTGGACGTGGAATTCTCTCAGAGGTATTTAGAGGGTCTCTATTTCTACAGCATTGAGCTTGTCACAGTTTTTATTGTGTTTATTTTCAGAGTCATTATTCCTGCTTTACAGATGGTGAAGTTAGGTAAAGTTTTCGGAAGGACTTGTTCAGATTTCACAAAGCTTTAGGTAACCAGTGGTACTCGGGTTCCCAAACACTTCTGAGAAGCTGAGTTCTAGCCAGAAAACCTCTGCAAAATCTTTCTACTGTAACTTGAATTATTGCCACCATCTGAGACTCTCTTTTTTGCAAGCAACAACTCCCACATCATCACCAGCTGGAAGAAAAATACGCTTACATCTCAGACATCCCCATACAAAACTCTACAGCTTAACTGAAAATACCAGTAAACATTGGGATGAAACTGAAACACTGTGAAAGGTGAACCATATCAGCTGATGTGTGGCCATATACCCCTTCTGATACCTCTGCAATGCTGGTGTTTCTTCCTATCTTTGTTTTTTCATGTACCTGAAAGCCAGACTGAAGAACATCCTTCTAGAAGAGGTTTTACAACTGATGGCCTTATTCAGAACAAGGCAGTGGTTTGGACAGGGGTGGATGGCTGTCACTGGCAAAGCTGAGCACCAAGACTCTGCTGCTCACCCTGTGAGGTTCCCTTCCTTAGGCCAATATCTCTTCCCTTGTCTGATTATCTCAGATTCTACTGACATGGGGATAATTCAGATGTAGCTCACAAAATGGTTAAGTATCTATGTGAATATGTTTTCAGATGCCATAAATAGTGTATTACAAAGATGACAACTAAAGTAAGGTGTTCTTAATCCCTTATTGGTATCCCTGTTTCTGTACCTATCTTCCCATGAAATTGGTGATTGACCTGTGCCCATACTTTCATTTTCACAAGTAAAACTGCTGTTTTGAAAAAAGAGAGGCTAGGGCAAGCTGACAAAACGAATCCTCTACTTTATCAGAAAGCTCCAAATGGCTGCTTGGAAGTCTTGAGAGATTACCCACTGGCTGGATATCACAGCTTCATACTGAAGAAGCAGCACTTGACTGTTGACATTTGTTATTAATGCTGAAGAGCAAAATGCCTGTGGTATTTTTATTTGGTATTTGTATATCCCTAATGCCTCATCTGCTTCATCCTGGGCTCTATCATGCTCTCACTGACGTCAGTAAGGGTCTTGCCAATAGATAGGAGGGTCCCCATTGGCTATTTCTGCAAACACACTATGAATCTACTCTTATTTCTCAGGGCTTATCTGATTATGATTGGGAAAATAATTTTCTTGAGTTGGCACTTGCAATGACCTGTCTTTATTGAGCATGAGTCATGAACAGTGTTGTTTCAGGTCTTGTCCTGCCTTATAATGAAGGACATTCAGTAGTATTAGTATCTTACTTTCTAAGACTTTTTTAATATATCTCTATTGGAATACAAGTTTGTTCTTTTGAAAGTGCAGTCTGATACAGACTCTAGGGTCTTTCTTAGCTAGATCTTTTACCCAGGTGTCTTCCCACTCTTCCCCTGGAGAGAAAGGGAGGATGTGTCATTAAGACAAGTCACATGGATTTTTATTAAAAACACTTTCCACTGCTGTGATGTTTGCAATCTTGAAGAAGAACTTCAGCTAAAACATATGACCTGCATTAGTCACTGCTAAGAAAAAAATAAAGTCTTGAAAAGGAGAGAGAAGTTTTGAGACTCCAAGGACTTATAAAATAGACTTTCCCTTGTATAAAAGTGAATTAAATGATGGGAACATATGACAGATGGTAGTTCTGCAGGCAGATGTTCCCCTTCTAGTCCACAAGCATGACTAGAAGAAGTAGCAGTTGCACTTTTTCTGTAAGACTGTGTGCTGGTTTGGGCTGAGATAGACATGGGATAGTTTATGTTCTTGGGGCTATGGGTATGGGGCTATGTTTTGGGTTTGTGTTGAAAACGCTGTTGATAACACAGGCACGTTTTTGTTATTGCTGAGCAGTGCTTACATAGAGTCAAGGTCTTTTCTGCTCTCCACACCACACCACCAGTGTGTGGGCTAGGGGTGCGAAAGAAGTTGAGAAGTAACACAGCTGGGTCAGATGACCCCAACTGACCAAAGGAATGTACCATAGCATACGATGTCATGCTCAGAATATAAAGCTGGAGGAAACTTTATATAAAGGGGCAACTTTCAGAGTGATGGCATTTGTCTTCCAAGGAAACCGGTAAATGTGACAGAGCCCAGCTTTCCTGCAGATGGCTGTCTGCTAATGGGAAGTGGCGGATTAATTTCTTGCTTAGCTTTGCTTGTGTGTGTGGTTTTTGCTTTGCCTATTAAACTGTCTTTATCTCAACCCACAAGTTTTCTCACACTTTTACTCTTCCAATTCTTTCCCCCATCCCACGGTGGGTAGGTGAGAGAGCGGCTGTGAGGTGCTTAGTTGCTGACAGGTTACACCACGACAGCCCTTTTTGGTACCCAACATAGGAATCAAAAATGGCTGACAGATTAAACCACAACAGCCCTTTTTGGTACCCAATGTGGGGATCAAAAAGTTCAAGATGACAGGTTTGATTGGAATGTGCCGTATTGAATTTATAGCCATTATTGCTGTTTAGCTATGAATTGGCATGCTCTTGTGCCTGCCATGAGGGTTGCTTGTCTTACTGTATATAAGTTCAGTGCTCAGTAGTGGCTGCTTTTTCTTTTGCTCCTTGCTGTACTGCTGTACTACTGATCATCTGGCTCTGCTGTGTCTGACAACATGTTGATAACAGCAATTGCCTTGCACCCAGGCTGGCAGATGGCCAGGGCATCACTACTGTGCCTGTGCTGCTGCACTGGAGAGGCTGGAACTGCAGTGGTAACTCAGGTCAAAGGGACTGTGACCTCCGAATGAGTCCACATGGGAGCAGGACACCTCAAAGTGTCTGTGGCCGTGGATAAGTCCACACTAGATACCCCTTGAAACAACTGTGGCCATGGGTAAGTCTGTGCTGCAGCAAATACACCCCTGAAGAGACTATGGCTCATAGAAAAGGCTGCACATGGAGCAGGTACATCCCTAAGGGACTGCAGTCAGTGGGTAAGTCAAAGCTGGAGCAGGGGCAAGGAGAGGAGTTCATTGTAATGTTAAACCCCATGGTTTGGTCCAAAGGGACTGGGGGGAGAGATAACTTTATGGAAATAACTTTAAATTGTTGTAACCCACGATGTGAGTTGCATGTTATAGGAATTACTATAGCAGGAAACACCTAAACTAATGGAGGACACGCCTTGCAAGAAGCTTTGCAAAGTGCAGCAGTGACCTAACCTGAGCTGGCTTTGGTGCCAAATAACTCCATGCAGCACACACTCTCTCCTGTCTTGAGAGACCATCACAACAGATGAAGCCCAAAGTCGTGGACTAATTGAACTCAATGGACATTCTGTGGACATTTTATAAGCATTTAATGGTCATTTTACAGGGGTGGTCCATAAACTAAGGGAACGATATCGATGTATTATATCAAAGGATGGGAAGGGCAGTGGTGATTAATAAGGCTATGTTGGGTAGTGTGGGACTTCAGAATGATGTAAAACATATAGACTATGGGGTAGAGTATGTGTGCTGGTTTTGGCTGGGATAGAGTTAATTTTCTGCATAGTAGATGGTACGGGCCTGGGTGTCTTGAGAGACCATCACAACAGATGAAGCCCAAAGTCGTGGACTAATTGAACTCAATGGACATTCTGTGGACATTTTATAAGCATTTAATGGTCATTTTACAGGGGTGGTCCATAAACTAAGGGAACGATATCGATGTATTATATCAAAGGATGGGAAGGGCAGTGGTGATTAATAAGGCTATGTTGGGTAGTGTGGGACTTCAGAATGATGTAAAACATATAGACTATGGGGTAGAGTATGTGTGCTGGTTTTGGCTGAGATAGAGTTAATTTTCTGCATAGTAGCTGTTACGGGCCTGTGCTTTGGGTTTGTTCAGAAAACAGTGTTGGCAACACAGGGATGTTTTCACTATTGCTCAGCAGTGCTTACACAGAGTCAAGGTCTTTCCTGCTCCTCATACCACCCCACCAGCGAGCAGGCTGGGGATGCAAAAGAATTTAGGAGGGGATGCAGCTGGGACAGCTGACCCCAAATGAGGAAAGGGGTATTCTATACCATATGATTTCATGCTCAGTATATAAAGATGGGGGAAAGAAGAAGAAATCGGGGGGTGGGTGGGGTGCAGGAGGTGTGGAAATGTGGAGTGATGTCATCTGTCTTCTCAAGTAACCGTTACACGTGATAGATCCCTGCTTTCTAGGGTTGGCTGAACACCTGCCTTCTGAAGGGAAGTGGTGAAGGAATTCCTTGTTCTGCTTTGCTTGTGTGAATGGCTTCTGCTTTTCCTATTAAACTGTCTTTATCTCAAACCATGATTTTTCTGACTTAACTCAGCTGGTTCTCTCCCACATCTCACTGTGGGGGAGTGAGCGAGCAGCCCTGTGGGGCTTAGTTGCCATCTCAGGTTAGACCACAACATACTGCTTGGCCTGAGGGCTTTCACCCTGTTCAAAATGTTGGTGTCTGATAAGCAGTTTACCTTCAGATGTCTGCTGTTTTTTGTTTTTAGCTGGTGCTGTCCACAAGCTTTTCAGTTAGGACCAAGTGGTAGAAGCTTAGACAAAGCAAAGAACGTTTTTTGTTGATGAAGACCACCAAACTGTTGGTAGGAGTTTCAGTGAAAACTACTAAAAGAGGTGTTCAGTTGTGCCAACCCTTTTTAGGTCTACCTCACAATGGCAGAAATGGCAGCCAGACTTAACAAACTTCTCAGTGGTTTTTTTTTTTTTTTTTAAAGATTTAGTTGATTATGGATAAGTATCCCCTTTCAGAGGAGAAGTATATAGAATACCATGATAGAGGAAGGTAAGAAACTATTTGAGTATTACAAAATTAATAGTCTACCTAATTATGCGGGTTCAGTTCTCAGGTTATTAGCTCAGATTTCTCCTGTGATCTTGTTTTCTTTACTTCATCATCTGTACAATGAGGATTATAGCATTTCTGATGCCTTGTGAATTTGGACTGTAAGAAATTAATATTTCACTGGCAATAAAATGTACCATTCTGACTGTTACACTTATCATACCTGAGCTGTCCAATGCCTTCATTTTATTATCATGGTTCCCACGATTTTCTCAATTTCTGTTAAAAAACAGCTAGCTCAGGTTTGGCAATATTTGGCATAAACTCAACAGCACCATTCATATCAGGCCAGTGCCAAGCTCTCCCAAAGCTGTAAAACCCTTACTTCATGGTTGTCTATTAATGAAATACAATAAATACCTTTTAAATAGTGTTTGGAGTGTCTCACAGATTCATGAACCCACAGATGAACAGGACTGCTGAAGCTTCCTTTCTTCCTTTAAGAAATCTGCAAATAAACAGTTTCAAGATCCCAGGTCAATCTTATCTTAATTGCCAGCAAAAGTTAATGCTATACCTGAGAACTTTCAAATTGTGAGAAGTTAATTTTTGATGCCAGCCCAACACCAGGACTCAGGTCTAACCTAACAGTCATTTTGGATGACCAGCATCTCTGTCATTCTTACAGCTCTTTGATCTCTACAGCAATTCTGAGTTTGTCATTTTCCTACTTGCTCAGTTGCTTTCCCATAACCTCTCTTCCAGAGGTGTCAATCAACAAGACAACCATCACAAAGTTTTTTGCCCTCCAAACCAATTTTATTCTCTCTCATGCTTACTTAAACTTGTGTATACAAATTAATTTAACATATCTGGGGGATTTCTGCTGTATAGATACGGCAACATATTTTTCCTTTTTCTTGCTATCCAGCTTGCCCTTGTTTATTCCCTTTGATGTGTAATAATGAGGTGGCACAGGGGAAATGTCTTTAATCAATTGCAGAAACTTATAGCACTATCAGGATTGCATGTATCTCAAAACACTTTATCACTGTCTCTTTCCAGCGTTCATAATTCTGATGTATCTGGTGTACCGGTGTCATGTCATTCTATTACATTAAACAATCTAACATAACAACTGAATGCCGTGAAATGATGAAATGCTGGCTTGCTTCAGAAAATATAAAAAGATAATACACTTGTTTTCATCTGGGAAAGCTGCTATTAGTTCATCCTGTGTCTTTACATGATCAGACGGAGAGCTAGATAGGCAGGTAGGCAGACCAAACACGAGCACACCGTACGTGAGGAGAAGCAGCTCAGGTTTCTCACCTTAGTTTGAGATTGAACCGCATTGAATGAATAAAAGCAGAATGTTTTCTTGACTTTCTAATTAGAAAAAATGATGGGAGATCAGAAAAACTTCTGTTAGGTCTCTTTTTCTGGACTGACTTGTGTATTTGTACATTCATGTTTTGTATATTCATTTTAACAATAGTTGCTCCTTTAAGTCTTCAAAACTACTGCTCTAGAACAGATAGTTTTATTCATACTGCATCTTTCCTTACTTCAGATATGTCCCGAATGAAAGTGATTTTACTGCAGTCAAAAGTCTTACTATAACTCATCTAGCCACCTTGAGTTAGTTTTGATTTAGCTGCCCACATAGTTCTGCATATCAGAGCTCAGCTCCACTACTGTCTCTGTATTTATTTCCCCCGTTTTCTGTTCTCCGGCAAGGTTTACAGCCCACACCAAACTTTAAACTAGCATGGCTACATGGGTATTGTACCTGAGAGCCACTTTGAAACTAGCCCAGAGTCCCATAACCACCAACCACATCTTTATCTGCAGCGGAGACATGTAAAAATGGCTTAGGTGTAATTTAACACTCAGTAATACAAACATTGCATATGGGCAGATTCTGAGTATGGATTTATATGCAGTTATTCATCTACATAGTTGGTACTAATGAATCTAGAAAAATTCAGCAAATATTACCAGGCAGGGAGGAGGGCTGTATTATGTGTGATAAAGTCCTGTCAAAAGTTTGTGTGCATGGTGTATTTATTGTCCACTCCAGTGACTGACTCCAGCAAAAGCTTATTTTGAACCTAGGGTCATTATTGACAGCCCGGGAAAAAAAAACAATAGTAGGAAGAAAAATATTATCCATGTAAAACTTTTATCCCTTTAATTGTTCACCTTCCTAATTCTTATATGAATTAGCTCTGGCTCTTGAGTCAAAAGCTCATCTTTTTCACATACTCACACACCTTGTCCATTTCTTGCCATACTCCAGCCACCTTAACCCAACAGCAGTCCTCATCATTTTCATTTTATCCTGTATTTCCTCAATATGACTTGGTACTTGGTATCCTCTGTTGGCATTGCCCCGGAAAAAGCACTTTAAAATACTAAGAGGAGAAATCGAAATATCCTGAGAAGGGGGAAAAGGTGTTTGCAGTAACATCATTTCCCCTCTTTCCAGGATGTGTTTAGGATCTTCAAGACATTTTCTAAGCCCTCCAAATTGAGAATAATATATCATATGTTTAGTTAATTAAAGAATTATCATTTATTAAATTAATAAGCAAAGCCAGTTATGGGTTAACAACATTAGTTGAAATCATAACTTTGGGCATTTGTCTCTGGCTTGGTAGATACAAGGGTTGCAATTATTGATGTTGTTCGGTTGCTGATTACTTTCCTTACCATGAACTCTATTGTGGGATAAATAAAGTCAAGCAGACCAGGCGTCATGGACTCAAAATGTGAGTGACTAATGAAAGAATAGAGTTATTGATTCACATTGGGCAGGAGTAATTTTTATATTAAAACTTGGCTTCACCATTTCTTGAAAAGCCAGTTGCACTGTCACCCAAGATTGTCTGATACGTTGCTGAGAGCATTTCAGATGCCAGTCACTCAGGGACTAAATATTTCCAAAACAATGTTTAATTATTTCATGGATTTAATATTGTGTATATATTTATATTTATACCTGTATATAAATACATACACCAAATAATGTATTTGCTGCAATAGCAGAAGAAACTGATTTTTCTAGCAATCTTATCTTGTAGGATATCTTTCATGTATATGTACATACAATACCAATTAGGCTCCATAACACTTGAAAAAGGGCCAGTAAATGTATGAATAGTTCACCAATGAAATGACACAGAATTTTTGGTGATACTTGACCCTGTATTTTTCTTTCCTCTTTGTGTTTCTGTTGTGTTCATTCAACACATTATAGATCCATTTCAATCATAAACTCTTCTGGGTAAGATCTGTGTCCTTAATTTGTTTTGGAAGAGCCCTGACTACTATTATACATAATAAAGATCACAAACCAGTGTAATTTTCAATACAACAAAAAAAAAAAAGGGCATTCACTTGGCTGAAACTGTGTCACTGAAGCACAGCGGCCCAGCTAAGAAGAATAAACTGACAAGGAGGCTTGAAGACTGAAGCATGGGGGTGAATAACACAGAACCAAAGCTGTGTAAGGGATGTAGTATTTTAATCACTTGTGCTCAGACACTAAACAACTCCGCAATATAATTCAAAAGTAAATGTCTCAGACTTATAAAAATATCAAAGAGCTTAAACCCCACTGATTTCAGTGGTACAAGAAGACAAAATATCTTGTGGATGGAGATCTACAACCAAAGGCTAGAAGCTTAGGACTTTAAATATGTTAAACTAATGGGTATCTGATATAACAATCTGGCACACTTCAGTGGAAAAGTCCCAGATCTATTTTGATTTAATACCTTTGCAAGTGAGAACAGAACTAACATTGTTCATTTTGACCAGAGACAAATCAAACAGGGTAGAAAAGGTATCTGTGCAAAGGTTTCATACTTTTAGACACATAACTCCCCTGGCCTCATACCTGGTGCAATTCGTGCAGCTCACCTCCCAAGGACTGCTCATCCTCAAATTTCCCAAAGGAAGGCTGGTGGCAAAGGATGAAAAGATAAGGCTCAGGAAAGCACATGACCTTCGCCATGGTTTCCCACAGCCCCCTCAGGGTCTTTCCTTCTGTTCCTTAACCTTCTGTTAAGAAATAAGTCTCCTCCCACTCTGTCAAATCCTCATCTGTGGTCTGATTAGCCATTTTTAATTCAATTGTCTTCTGTGAAATTGTTGATCAGAGTGTCAACACCCTTGCAGAAAACCTCTTTCCTTGTAACTGTGGTAAAGTGAGGTGGCTATGAAATATGGTTGTGGCATAAATCTTTGAAATTTTTGTATAGGTCACTGCAGCAAGAATTTCTCCTCCTTTGTAGCATGTTCACACTCTCCTTAAGCCACTGGGAGTTGGAGCAGAGGGGGAGACAATTGAGAAAAAACAGCAACGAAAGAGGATGAGGTTTATTTCCTAAAAAACCCTAATTATTAAAATCTGTTCATTTTTGTCAGCATTTATCAGGCTTCGACAGAATTGGCAACGCAAAGCAAAATGTTATCTTATATCTTGTTACATCATTGTTGTCATATATATCTTATAACACCATTCACTGAGTCTCCACATGGCTTAAATTAACAAATAAGCAAACAGGCATACATTTTGGGGGAGAAAATATTACCTGAATATAGACTGCATTAAGGCAATTATATTTCGTTTATGGTATCAAAATTTACTGCCAGCTACTGGGCTTCTTTAGCACAACATCCTTGTCTTTGCCATCCTATGAATAAAAGAATAGTAAAGACAAACAGACAGTTCTGCCAACAGTAGACAGACAATAAGGTATTATGTGCACCTTGAGGTATAAAGTAGCAAAACTGCAACCGTACATATGCCCAAAAGCTCCATGATGAATACTAAAAAAATTAGTTTTGTCCACAACAAAACCAGAAAAGGTATTAATCACATTTTCAGAATGGTCACAAAGGCAATGAAAAGATCTTATTTTTGAAATGTCTTTTTGGGATGACTTTGTGTGCAGTGCTTTTTGCTATTAGCTGGTGTCTAACGTGATGAACCGGATATGAACTCTTCATTCATCATCTAAGGTAAGAGAACACCTAGATGACTCGGTAATGAACAATATAGGGTGCTGGGGTTTTTTCCCCCTCTCTTTTTTCTCTCTCTCTCTCTCTGTGACTCATTTTCAGGATTTCTTGTCTGACCTTGTTGGACAAATTTTACAGCTCCACCGTGGAAGGTTACAAGACATCAGTGCTTTTAATTCCAAGGGCAGCGTTTCCTCACCCCACCAAAGTTAGCTGGCAGTTCCAAGAAATAAATGACTTTTGCTGGGCTCTTAAATAATATGATTTGCATGCTTGAAATGAGATCGCCAAAGTAATTGTAGAATATTGCTTGCCATTACAGTCATTAAAAACAGGCAGATGTAGGATCACTCTCATGGAAAACTTTCCTGCTGGGTTTTCATGGAGATAAGTGCACAAAATCCACTTCTGAAAAGATGTTGAATAGAATGAATTTGCCATTCACTGACTGTCTGATGATGATTTGCTTGTTAATTGGGAGTTTAGGCTTTAGAGAAACCTTAACAAATGTGATTGCTAAATTCTAGAGGTTGCCTCCCTCTTTGCAAGCCATGTTTACAGCTATAAATTCTTCTTTCATTGTATGGCATTTTAGTAGAGATTTGTCAGTGGGGAAATACAGTGTTACTCATTTTTATAGGGTTTCTTTCAAAGGTATTTTCAGCTTCAATGTATGGCAAGAATGTGTTAATTTAATTCATAAAGGTGCTTAACTCTATGCTTAATTTTAAGCACATGCTTAAATCTTAATGTCTTCTCAGTGATTTCAGCAAGTGATTTTATGTAAGCTGTGTTTTCTCAGCAAGCAGTGCCTTGAAAAGCTATGTCACAAGTAGCTATTCATGTACATTGGTGGGGGGAGACTCAGAGAAATAAAGATGCACCTAAATAACTGAACTCAGCTGCAAAGTATTTAACCAAATGTCTGCTGACTGTTTTGTCTGGAAACTAGTTACTTGCCTGACATAATCCCCGACACAGACAGAAATATTAGAGCAGTGTGACACCATTTCTTCAGACTCTACGTCAGGAATAACGTAAGCCAGTGGCCACCGAAGCACGCGCTGGGTGCACACATGCGACAGTAAAAACATTCAACCTCTGCATTTGAGCATCTTCTTGAAAGACAAAACACCAGTTCAAGCGGAAAAAAATGGGCACGTTTGTTGCTATGAGCAAGACAACAATCAGAGTGTATGATGTTGGGTGTTCATCACCGATGCTCTGTGGGTCAGGACCCAAACCTGGGCAGTATTGGTGCCTCAGGCTGCATCGACATCCCTTTACCTCAGAGTACCTCTTCCAGGTGCAGGGGGCTGGGAAACAAGAAAAACTTTGGTTCTAAAGGGCTTGGAGCCATGAAATAACTGCTTAAGTCTGGGACACTGGTATATACTGCAGACCACTCCTGAAAAAAGCATTTCTAAAGCAGAAGTAGGAGAAGGAGCCACGGGGTGTCTGTGAAACTGCTCTGCTCCCTCTTAAAGCTGCTGTACCTGGTGCTGTTTGCCTTCCCGGCAAATCCAGGTAGTGTGGCCGGATCCTGACCCCACACCTCAACCTGTCAGTCCAGCAACGGCTGAGTGCCTGCCAGCTTCTCCAACGTCCTCAGAAACCCTTTCAGCTCCAGGAAAGGGATATAAGGCTTGGGAAATATGCCCATAAGGAACGACATGTGCCAACACAGCAGAGATTGCTGAAAGCAGGAAAAGATTAGTCAAAAGTAGAGGGTTAGCAGAGGCAAAGCTGCTGGATTTCTTGGCAAATAGATATTTCCATCCCTCTCACTTTGGGAGGGGGGGAAAACTAATTTCTGAGCTGCAGCACTGCATGTCCCAGGGGATAGCTTCCCTGCAGAGTCCCTCTTTAACCACCGTCTGCAGGACAAGCCCAGTCCCTGGATTTTCTCCGGGGCTTCCAGGCACAATGAAGAGTTTTGCCTCACAATCACTGGCTGTTACATCTGTTTTTGGAGATGGAGAAACTGAGTCTCAGGGAGCTGAAACAGCTCACCCAAGGTCAGTAGAAAAGACAGATGCAGAACCCAGGAGTCCTGCTTGCCCCTTCCCTCTGCTGTAACCACTAAATCCCCCAATCAATAAGAATCCGTTACGGCAGATGTGAAGTGGGGGGGGGGGGGGGGGGGAAGAAGAAGAAAAAGAAGTGAAGTTGTAATAAAAGCACATAGGATAGAGATATACATTTCTCTTTAGAGCAATAAATCTTTCCAAAAGGAAGTTGGTTAAAATTCTTTACGTTAAAAAAAATGAGGTCCACGGGGACTCCAAATTTCAGTTCGATTTTTAGCTGAGGCATTTTTTTTCTTTATCAAACACTTGGTGCTGTAATGTGATAAGGGCCCCATGCAGACCATAAAACTAATTTATCATCTGTAAGGTGTACAAAGAAAATGGTAACTGCCTGCTTGTCTGCTTGACATATGAGGTCATTTTTGCCGCTAGCTTTCTAATACTGAGCAATTTTATCAGCTATTTATATACATTAATTGTAGGCACCCATATGTTCACCGTTGTATTTAATAATGCATTGCATTGAATATGCATTCCTTAAGTTTTAGCATGCCGTGTGCATCTTTTATTTAACTGTTTGGTTTGCCTATTAAAGCCCATTATTCAGCTCACCGTGTAACCCTCTCTCTCTTGAGTGGATTTATGTTTCTTTAAATCTTGCTCACCATGTTGAAAGTGAACAAGGCCACCTCTCTCATCCCAAGGGATAGCAGCAAAACAAGAAAAATAAGGGCCATGGTCCACTTAATAATACTAAACCAAAAGGATTATTCAATGAGTCTCTTTCCTCAAGGGACAGCAATGCATTCATGCTCTACCGTGTGCACACAGACATGGCTCTCTATCAATATAGGAAGCAAATTAAATGAGGGGCCTGATTCTGATGCCAGCTCAACCAACAGCAGAGCTCATGCTGACGGAAACAAGGGCAGGAGCTCAGCTGATGACATAGACAAACATCTGCAGTACCCTCCTCTGAAAGATGGCTGTGGGACAAGGAAGCCTTAACCTCTGCCGCGATCTCCTGCTCGGGTCTACAACCATGTCATATATTTACATGTTAACTCTGAACCATCTCATTCCCCAGTGCTTCACTGCTGATCACTACCCCTACAAAAAGGTGGAAATCAAGGGAAAAAACATACATTTGTAGACAGCAGCTCTGGGACAGACAGCGTCTCCTCAGAGAACCCTTTCTCTGGTGAAGCTCCTTGATTTTCCCTTTCAAATTCCTGTACAGTTCTGGTATGAACTGGTTATTTCATGGAGCCATGAAATAACTGCTTAAGTCTGGGACACTGGTATATACTGCAGACCACCCCTGAAAAAAGCAGATCACCCCTTTCTGTCTGATCCATAGCAGCAACAAATTGTTTCAGCCCTTTGCCAATGCAGTGGAACTGGATGGAGCACCTGGGAGGGAAGTTCTGTCCATTCTCTCTCATCAAACATGGGAAAATGGGAGCTGCTGACACATGTGTGAGGAAAGGGACAGTATCCTGAGAAAGTCCTTTGTAAAATCAGTCACCTTTCTGTAAGAATCCCAAACCTGTCTCACAGGTTCAAAAATATCTAGAAGCTGGAGATACCCCTCAGAGTTACCCAAATAGTGCTCCAAACATCAAATCCTAAATTGGGGAGCATACATCTGTGTGGCTGCCTTTTCAGGACAAGATGAGAAGTTCTCAACCGTGTATCCTATGCACTGTGGTGACATTAGATAAAAAGGAGCTGCGGCTAGCCTCACAGATGTACTACGATGCCTTCTGGAGATCTGATTTTTAATCTCCTGTGCATATTTCCAGGGAGAAAAGGAAGACTATATATTGACAAACACTAGTTTTCAGGCAGCCGCAGATTTCTCACGGCATTCAAAAACATGTCAAGAAATATGTCTGGGGAAGAAAAGTTTCCTCTTTATGATTTCTTCTTTGCTGCTTTCATTCAAGCCCTCTTAAACCTGAAAATCCAAAGTTGCTCTTTTAAAACTTCACAAATTACATCTCAATATAAAATGAATTTCCCAAAGGCTGAACTTCGAGGCTGTGTTGTTGAAAAGAAGATTCTCTAGCAATTGCGGCTGTCTTTGTAAGAGGCTTTTATTGTCTTCCACCAGGTAATGGAAAGCCTAAGTGGAGTTTGTGGGCAACAGGTCTGAAACAACATCGATGCTTTCTGACAGCTGAGTGTGTCGGTGATCCTTCCCAGAGACCACTGTGAGAGCCTGCAAGTGCCTCAGAGCTCGACTAGCCTTCAGCCTCGTATGTCAAGTTCAAACAAACTTCTGGCTTAGATCTGTGTGTGATTTAATGGTGAAGAGGAACATTGTCCTCCAGCATTCGGTTTAGTGTATTAAAGAGCTTTTCATCTAAATATTTTTTATTTCATTTAGTGTCCATGAAAAGTGCTGACAGATAGCCGCTGTCTCCCTGCAGAATAGCTGCCCAGCAACATATAGAAAAGCTTCCTGCCTATACTGCTCATCCACATGCCTCAACACACACACATAGGGGTATCTCCTCTACAGCTGAAAAGATATTCTGGACACTATGCAAGCCCAACATTCAATCTCAATTAATTATACTGAGCCTTTATATAGCATATTTCACACCGAGATCTCAAAGCATGTTAAGAATAAGTATTATGATTCATTTGCAGAGAAAGTGAGACTTGAGAAGGGAAACGCTTAGCTCAGTGCAACATCACTGGCCAGGAGCATCTGGCTGAGTCATTGGTCTAGAGCAGATGCAGAATTTTATTCCTTCCTGAATTTTAACCCTTCATCTATTTTACACAGGTCCTTGCAAGGATTTAGCTTAATTTTTCCTTCTCTTTCCTAGCTTCTATCTTTTATTAAATGCAGCCTTCACCTACATCCATAAAGTGAGGCAGGCGAGTCAGGGTTTATTCTATATTCCCTACCACAAAGCTCATAAGACCTCACCGACTCAGATCTCTCTTCACTCCTTACCTCTCCTTGCTCACCTGTGCCTGGAAAGGTGCAAGTGAGCATGCAGCCCTCTTCACTCCTCTGCTCCCACATCCACAATCCGAAGGGCTGGAGTTAAGGAGTAAGGCAGTTCTGACCCCCCTGCATGGGCATAAAGCCTGAATTGAAATCTTTGCCACAAGCTCACTATGTCCCCGAAAGCAATCTACAAGATGAGCATAATAAATAACTGTTAAGAGGATTCTGCAGTGAGTTTAGGTAGTGAGTAATGAGAAGTCAGCATTGGGTGCTTATAAGTATGATGAATCTTTAACAACAGCTAGGTTAAAAATTGTTAGGAGAAAGAAGAAAAAAAAGAACTGTTTGTCTCTCACAAGCTGCCAACAGCAATAACAGCAACCGGTATGAACCGAAAGGTTCAGGAGATGGCGCATTTCAACACAAGCCCCTGAAAGAAAGAGGTACCCTAAGAGTTTAAACTTGCTAGGAGACCTGGTGATTTTCCGGTGCCAAAAAGACATCCTCTAAATGCAAAAGCAATCATTTTTATTCATTTTATTCTTTTTATCCTCCTTCTCCTGACTCCTGTCACAAATCATTTTCTAGATGACGTGTACATATAACCAACAGCAGCGATCTAATTGTATCGATGCTTTGACCTCTGTCCCTGAATGATCAATTAAAGGTCCCAAAGGGACAGGGGACAAAATTAGAATGAAGGGCAAGGCCTAAAAAGCCCTCTCTCCACTCTAAGGTAGAAGGGCGGCTTCTTTATTGTTAGATCTTGCTGTTGCTCCAGCCCTATTACCTCTCCCCACCCTCAGCAGTAAGATCTTCCGAAGAAGTATTGATCATGCCTTAAATCCTGCTTCACCTACAGAACTGAGCTGGTGAGCAAACTGTGATGAATTCCCGATGTTTTAAATCAGACTTATAGGATCTGTCTGCACCCTTCAGTTTGATCCTGCCTCTGACTGCTGTGACACTGCGGTCAGGGATATTGCTGGGGATTTCATGCTTTGGCCATACTAGACACCTTCTGATACGAAAGGTGAGGATTTGATTGGTGTCAATCATTTTCCAACCTGTCACACAGAGTTTTCAGCCAGCATAACGTTTTAAGGACTGTCTTAATGAACTGGCTCTGATTCTATTGTCACCTGTCACTTCCATCTCACTGCCAGCTCACTGCCACTCAGGTCCCCTTCTTTCATGGGTTTTCTTACCTTCGGCTTTCCCTGTTTCAACCCCAATATAAGCTACAGCCTTCTCCACTTTCCAACTCCCTTCTGAGACATTTCATTTCTCAACTCGCTGGCCCCATGTTGATAAATCAGATCATCTCAACACTTCGTGCCCTCCCCCAGGCAATTCCCCTGTGCACAGGCTGCTCTCCTCTGTGAAGTTCTCCAGGATTTTTGAAGTGTCCCAGTTTAACGGTCTTTCTCTTTTTTAGGCAAAAACTATCTTTGAGAAGGAAGCATATCCAGGTAACTTTTCATTTCCTTAGTTCAGCATTAAGTATCATCTTGGATGATCAGTGAGATGATTTACCAAGATGAAAGCTACCAAGTAAATGATCTCAACAAAATCTAAGCTAACAAGCCTGTCTCTGAAAACAACTCTACTCTGTAAACAGCTGCACACCAAAAGCAACCAAAACACTGCTACAAGACTGGACTGCATCTATCTCAAAGGGGATATGAGATTAGCATAAATTAGGGTAACTCCAGACCTTCCTTCAGTAGCTACAGCAGGCTACTGTATGTACATAGGCATACATATGGAAGCTATAGTAGCTACAGCAGCTACACCTTATATATGTATATAAAGAAGATACAAACCAGGAAGGAAAATTAAAGAGAAACTGTACATATTAAAAGCAGGCTTGCTTTTAGACAGACTCCAAATCCAACTTAAACATCATCTTTTTTGCCACCTGCTCATTATGTGATGAGCATGGCTGTTTTTTCCTAGCACATGTTTTACTCTGGACTTGACCTTGCCAGGGACATTGAAAGGCACTGCTCAGTGAGGGTGAACTGTGTCTCCTGTGGTATGCAGGGAGACATGGGTCATCTCGGGGGCTGTAGGAATACCCAATAGCAAGATTCAGCTGAGTAGCAGCATTTGTCTTCTTCTTCCTCTATTTCACTTTTAAGAGTATTAGAAGAGATTCTGATCCGGTGCAAATGAAACCAGTGAATTTGTATGAGTGGAAGATCTGAGAAACCCAGCTATGATTTCCTTTACAAGGATAGGAATCAAAGTCAGCTCCACCACAGAGAGCTGAGCAAAATGACAAAAGAGAGCTAAGAAGCACCCCTACCACCTTCTGTCCTTCCTTGTGCCAAGGCAACGTCTGAAATATACTTCAGCATTACACCTGCTATGTCATCTGGCTGGTGGGTGAGGAAGCAGCATCACCGATCAGCTCCTGGCACATTGTGTCTCAGTGTTTTATTTTCAGCATTGCAGGGAAAAATGAAATGTATCAATGTGCGTAAACTCCCATTAACGGGATGTACATCTCCAATTTACGCTCAGGCCTTGGAAGTGTAAATATTTTCCTGCTCCACATTTAGAGTTTTCTATGATTTGCTCAACTGTGTAAATTGCTGGCTTCTCCATGCAAAAAGTTGCAAAAGGTAGTTTTAAAGTCAGCTTTTTATGACAATGTGCAATTTAGAATGGGATTTGGGAGGCAGGACTCCTGAAGCCCAAACCCATCCTTATTCACAGCAATTTTACAGTCGCATAACTCTATCCGTTCCAGGTAAATCAGTCTCTGTTTCCGAGGTAAGAAAAAACAAGTCCTGCTGATCCCAGGTGTGTGATGGTGGGTAACGCATTTTACTTGTCTATGCCTCAGTTTCCTCAGCTGTAAAAAAGGATTAGGAGGTCAACTTCTCCTGGGCATGACAATGTGATTTCTATGAGCACTCCTTAGCACTCATGGAGAAAATACTTTCCAGGACAAAAGAACTTTTTAGAGACAGTAAAGTAATGAGCTGTTCTTGTGCCACACTGAATCTTTTTTTTTTTTTTTTCCTGGTATACAGGGTTTGACTGAAGGAAAAAAGGGAAAGAAAAGTGGGAAAAAAGAAAAAAGAAGAGTTGTTAATCATCTTTTATCTCCCTTCTCCATGATGGCGTTTCAGTGTCAGTAACCACTGGCTGCTTAGGGTGGTACAGACAAGCCTATGTACGGGAGAGCAGTCATCACCCGCATCCCAGAGCAGGAACTGCTTTTGTGCCTGGCCTTTCGTTAGGCAAGCACCAGACGCTGTCTGCTTCATGCAGGGCAAAAATCTGCTTCTACTGAATCAGTGGCTAAGCTCCCTTTTGCACCAGCAGTACCTAGAAACCACAGAAAGAAAAATAAAAGGGAGCATTTCTGTGTCACATATGAGAGTCAGTAGACAGGCTGACTGAGCTTTTTTTGGGTCTCAAAAGCCATGTAAACACACTGTTTCCAGACCTAATGTGGTCACTGCACAGATCTTGGGGTGTGCAGGACTGTGTCACACCATGGAGATGCACCCACTGAGGAACAATGCAGGAGCGTGGAGTGATTCAATCCTCTGATGGTCTGTAGGAGGAAAAAAAAACATCAGTTTGCCAAATTTCAGAAAAGCATACTGATAGGAGTGCACACATGCGTACGTATCCATAAGCACACTCGGACATGAAGAGACAGAGGCTTGTGCTTTGCCATTGCTCATGGAGGCAGACGTAGCACGGTGTGTCTGGAGCGTGGGGCCAGGAGGGAGGGTGAGGAACAGATGTGTTTGTTCTTCTTAATGCAGCCCCATTAGGTGAGAACAGAACCAAATCCCCCATCTCGTCTGGCTTTAACCACCTCATCTGCCTTCAAGTACTTGGGAGAGGACATACTGCCGCAAAGGAGTCGGCAGCAGAAGAGCATCGCCCCACTCTGAAAAATGAGAGGGACGTGCCCAGCGTGGTGGCCTGGCTGGGAGACTGCAAGGAGACAGAGGACTGAAGTCAGAAGAGGTGGTAGATAAATAAGGTACTCCCGGTAGAATCCATTACCAGTTGATTAGGAGGGCTATTCGGGTTATCAATATCTAGATAAAGCACAGGCTGCGAGGGGGAACTCATCCATGAAGGTGGCCTGCTGCTGCCTCGCCTCCAGAGCTGGGAGCACCCAGCTCTGACAGCTGACCTGGGAGCATCCCTTGCTCCGCTCCATCCTGCACAGGTGCGAAGGTGCACGCGAGGTTCCTGGACCTCTGATGGAGAGGAGAAGGCACAGGTCAGGGAGGGGGAGCACGGCATGCTAGCAACAGAGCGATGTGGAGCAGGACAAGGACACGGCTTCCCGGTGTCCCACCATCAGCTGAGTGACTCTGACAGAGCACAGCTTGAAAGACCACAGCCTGATGTGCTCTCACAAAAGCCAAGATCTGCACTAATTAAAAGGATCCAAGTCTAACTTCAGAAAAAAAATATCCTGCTTGGTCCCTTTGATTAAAAAACACTGACCTGTCTGGAGCACTTGATTTAAGGACACAGGAAACAAAATTGAATCAGGATTGCTTTATTTCAACTAGCTTTAAACGGCAGTGCAGCAACCATCCCCCCGCATCCTGCTGCTTAGCAGTGCCTGCTCGTGCTGCTCCTTTCCACAAGCTTTGGGAAATCAGGATTTAGCAGCAAAGCCTCAGACACATGGAAAGCTCAGCACAGATGTGGGGAGAATTGAGGGGATGGTCTTCGAGGTCGTCTGTGGGGTTTGCTCAGATGGGGGTCCAGAGGCCTGCAGGTCCTTTCCAGCAGATGCTGCCCTACAGTAGGCATGGGGAAGACCCTGATGCTCCTGACCCTTGGTGGTGGGGACAGATCATTTCCCAAAGGTGGGGAGCTGGTGGGTATGAGGCCAAGAAGCCGATGAGCCCCCTCTGCAACCATGCCCTTTGTCTACAGCTTGCAAAGGGCAGCACAGCAGGTCTGTGGTGTTCCTGCTCTGATCTTGCCTGTGGAATGCACCCACCTTGCCAGGGATGACTGAGACCCTGATCAGCTGGTTGATCTTCTATGGCTTCATTGTCTATGCCCATGGGGTTTGC